>NC_054556.1:19158803-19458803 GCF_017654505.1 Polyodon spathula
TAGGGATAATAAAAACACGCATGTATAATTTTCTAACAAATAAAGCATCCCCCGTACTATAGGAGTCGGCGTTCTTTTTCAGAACAGAATGCTGAAAAATCCCGAGTTTAAAACGGTGTGCGGGTCTTTTTTTTTTTCTGTGGCGGTTGATTAAAGTAGTTTTTAAACGATATTCATAAATAATTAATGACAATTTACAAGAAAATAAATGCATTATTTAGTCATATGACTACTCTGTGGAAATAACCTGATATTTGAATCGTATTTAGTTAATACAATAAATAGCTAGATATACTAAATGTATAAAATAACGTATTAATAAATACATTAAGTTAGTAATTCTACATTAAAGTATATTCTGCAGACCGCAAAGCGACAGGAAAGCTTCTTTTCTTACCCAGTGCGAGGACTGCAATGTGAATGGGTGTCTCCGATACCCTCCTTCCCATATCCCCCTCTCCTTACACCCAACGAGGGCTGCTGGGCTCCATCGCCAGGATTTCAGAAAAATCAAGCATGTTTGTTGAGATCACTTAAAAGACGAATGTTACACATGCAGCCGCTGTTCAATGCACGGATCTGGCAAGATCACTCACTGGTAAAACGAAATATTTGCAACATTTGGTAACAAATCTTCGATGCAGTTCAATTCTTACATCTCAGGTCGCACTTTTATAAAAGGCGCTGCAGCTGGTTCTTTAAATGCTGGTTTTCTTGCAGTGTGAACTCGCCTGTGTTCTCTCCTGAGTTTCAATGTCAGGGCGTGTTACTATCCTTCATGTAGAGGCCTATAAAGCCAACAGACAGAACCTTGAAATAAGTTTACCCTTTGCAATTCACTCGTCGTTTCTCTTATACCCAATCAACATTGCAGTGTCATCTCAGTCTTAGTTAAACAAATATACACATACATACATGTATGCCCATAGGCTATATATTTAAAATAAACTGTAAAAAATATTTATAAATAAGTAATCTATTTTTTTCTTCAAGAACCCTAATCGCGGACCAGAGCTCTAACCCCGACGTGCTGCTTCACGGTTAATATTGTATTAGAGATGCAGTGCAATACGTCTCCGTGTCCCGCTTCTTTTATTTTCTTGACGGCGGAGTAGCACATTTTACCAACGGATGGCACACCGGAGGCGCGTTATCCTTTTATGGAATGGATTCGCATTATTTTTAGGCGTGGATAGAAACTCAGGGCTGCACTTTCTTTCTTTCTTTCTCTCTCTCTCTCTCTCTCTCTCTCTCTCTCTCTCTCTCTCTCTGCCCCTCCCTGATGCGCTACTCTAAATTGATCCCTTCGCTTTTAATAATTAATTCCGTCTTCTCTACAGTGCAGATGCGGCAGAAGCACTGTTCTGTCTACCACTATATTTTTTATATCACAAGTAAGGGGGCGTACAGTTACCCTTTGCTGCTTGCAGAAGTTTTGCGTGAGGGTGTGCGTAACGCAGTCTGTGGGCCGCCCGCTCTCCTGCTGACCAGTTGTGATCTGTCCGGCCTACACCCGTGTCGGTGTGCAGGGCAGAGGCGGCGCTGTTTGAGATAATCGTGTGTTAGCTCAAATCGCTTCTATTTTGGGTGGCTGAAGTTCAAATCTCACAACAGTTAAAGCTGCTGCAGAATGACTTCTCTTTCTCCAGCACTGCTTAGTGCCAGCCACGCCAGTGTGCACTAATATAAATTAGCATCACAATATGGAATTGTTCCATTATCAAATGAGTCAGTGCAGTGGTACCAATACGATTAACAAACGAACCGCGCAGGACGCAACATTCCGTTTCATTTTATCCAGCTGATGATAGATTAGCAAATGTTCCTCGCCCACCTTCACAATAATATTCTTATTGATTCTAAATGTAGCCTGCTAAGCGTCAACGGTAGCTGTACAGATGAGGTGCAGTTGGTAAAATGATCCAACAGTGACAACATTTTCATATTTTGATACAGTACACCAATTTATCAACCAGGCAGTATTGCTGGTACTGTCAGAATGTACAGAACATTATTGTGCCGTTGCTTTCCATTAGCCATGGCAGATAATGCTGTCCTAATTATTCTGTCCGAGGTTATGGGATAGTAAGGGTATATGGCAATCACACACACACACACACACACACACACACACACACACACACATATATATATTTGATGCCACCTGCCGTCCATTTTTGATAACATAAAAGTTGTATGAGGTTCTGCAATTCTGCATGCCTGTTCACATAAAAACATACCACTATATACAAAAAATACTGCAAATGAATACTACTAGGACATGCAACTGTACCTGTAATACTCTCACCGGAAAGATCTGATAGTCTTAATAACTTGTGCTAAATATAGCAAGTTTCGTGACAGTTACTGACAAGCGTGTAGGTGTAAAACAGGGGAGGATAAATTGATACGTGGTGTAAAGGGGTGTCATTTAGAATAAATCATTTCGCACAGTCCACCCACCCAAACAGCACCACGTCGCACACAGTAAGACACACACAACGTGGTCATTTTATAAGACAGGATCTTTGGTGAAAGCAGATCTCGGACACGGTTCCTTTTCACGAAGGGTCTTTTATTGCAATTTGTAAGCATCTGAGCTTTGATACAAGGGCTGCAGCAGACACAAATCTCCGTGGCATAGAAAGCATCTGAAACACAAAGAAGAGAGTCACAAGGACCGCTGTCTAAAAGAACCGCGCATCCATGCAACGACTAAAAATAAAAATCGCGCATACATCAGTACAAAAACAGCATCCATGTTAGAGAGGCACTGTCCCAAAAGCTTACTGTGATCGGTACCCGTCAGGTCTTTATAACCGTTAAGGAAACGTTGCAACACGCGCAGATATACCATCCCTAATAGTGTTACAGACCTCAAAGAAGTTTCTCTTAGCGCGTATAACATTTTAAAATACATGTTGAAAGCATGGCGCCTCGCACCTGAGTCAGGACTTCAGCATGTGATGGCAGGAGCGTGTGCAGCACCGCGTCTCTTTTCGTTTGGCTGACGGACGGCACATGATGCGTCTGCCTGGCAGGTGTATCGACTGGGGCAGAGCGCTAACCCACCGGCCACAGAGAAACTCCGGGAGGGGAGGGTCCGTGGGGTCCTCGACTGAAGCAGCTTTAACGCGCTGCTGTGACCTGCTGTGAAAAAATAATACAACTCGACTGCCATTCAAATATATAGACTTGTATTACTACAGTCACTCTGCACGGTACAATATCAGCGCTTCACAATGCTTTCCTGTGCTTTACCACGCTTTCACTTTGCTATGAAATACGATGGTAAACTTTCAGAAAGCTATCCTGTTTATTTTGTTGTCAATTTATTTCACCGGTTAACACTTTATAAAAACCGATTAATTTTGTTAATACTACTTATTTTATTTCATTATTCTAAATTGTTGTTTTTTTAGTCACTGGTAAGTTTGCGATTTGTTTTCCTAAATGAATCCTGGAAATGAGTTACACTGGGATTCTGGTTTCAAAGGAACAAGATATTTTGGAGGCTAATATTGTAATATTGAGTAAATGGGTGACCTTGATGTCGAAGGTCACAGTTCTCTCTTAGGTTACAGTTTGTACGCAGGTCCTGTAAATGCAATCCTTCTTACCGCCGACAGAGGGTGCTCCATGGTTGTCTTGCTCTCTCAGGGAGGCTCCTTCCTGCTCTCCTGGAGAGATTATTAGAGGTGTTGTTAGACAAGCAGCCAGCAGGGGGAGCCAGCATGGGGAGGCTATGCACTGCTCTCAAACTCATCCACTGCCGTTTAAATGTTATCAAAGCAAGTAATAAAGAACTGGAGAGTACTGCACTTAAAATTATTGGCTTCTAGACTAAACATTTATCGAAGAATTGTAATTAGTGTCTTTCAGTACACTACCTAAAGAGGCCCTTTAAGATTTGAAGAAACTGGAACCCTAACTAATGTATGTCTTCTTCTTGTTTAGATTGCCCTCACCTGTGTCTGATCCTAGATCTCTGAGTGTATGTCAGCCCCAGCTGAGGAGTCTGATAGCACGATTTGGCCAGATTCAGTAAACTCATGATTCTCCGGGTGGAGCCTCTGAGCACTTTCAGCAGAGTCAGCCTCTGAATGACCTGCCCAGACAAACAGACAGAGACAGAGAGAGACAGAGACAGACAAACAGAGAGACAGACAGAGAGACAGAGACAGAGACAGAGACAGAGACAGAGACAGATAGACAGACAGACAGACAGACAGATGGAGACAGAGACAGTGAGACAGAGACACAGACAGACAGACAGAGACACAGAGAATAAAGAACATCTTTAAGGCCATTAATAGTACACATGATCAATCATGTTCTAAGCAGAACGAATAATACAGAATGGTAAAGAACAAAGCATCACTGGATGATAACAGGTAATACAATATATTTAAAATGTGCGTTGCATAAAGAACACCTTCAAAGGTAGTCAGTAAAGGGTTTTAAAATGGATTCCTGTCTAACCCGCGTGTCACTCGTCTCAACTTCCCCGCTGACAATGGCGTTCTGGCAAGATGCATTTACTGTGTTTTTAAAATATTCCTTCAATTCAGTATACACAAATACAATCTAAGATGTTCAGGAGTTGAGGGTGAGACTAACAATCACATGAACTTTGTCTCACACTGATGCTGCAAACAGCCCTCATGAGCCCTCATGATGAATTCAGGCGAGTTGGAGTGGCGTGCCATTGAATTAAAGTTTCTTTGATTATTTCTATCTTCTGCAGGCATGCTTGTTGCTATGAAAGCGATACTCACCCACGTTCCATTCAGGTCATTTACAAAGTGTAAGAGAACAACACAGCGATACTTACACTTCTCAAATGATGGCGCTCCTCCTGAAGGGTTTTTGTGGAAATGGTGTTCATGGCTTTAGTCTCCTTTTCCTTAAGACATAATAAAGACAGGGATGGAATCGTTGTCTCTGATGACATGTATGGTTGAGTATACTGTATGAATATACCAAGAAATTGCAAGGAATTCCATGTCAGGTTAATTAGTGCTCCCCTATTGGTCATCTGAGATTTATACACAACTTATACACATTACCCTACATCTGTATACTAACGCCAGTAGAGTTTCCCCAGCAGTGGATTGGCTTGTTTAGAGCACTGTACATCTATGGCCAAATGTTTTGCATCATCCTACAGAATTAACACATTTTGCTTCACAAGTTAACATATTGAATTACATACCGCTTTGTAGTTTTCCATATACTTAATGAAAAATGGCAAAAATAGTTGTTGGATTTATAGCTTATTTTCCATTTTTACTGCCAAAGAACCTGAGATTTAAGATCATTTTTGTCTTGATTGTTACATTCATAAATCACACGTAACATTAGAAAATATAGTTAACACTAGTTGACCCTTGCTCTTGTAATGGATAACTGAAAGAAAATGCTACTGAATGATGCACAATGCTGAGGGAGCACACTGGAGCAGAGCAATGCTGCCTGGCACATTTTTACAGTTTTTACTGAACTCAAACCCAGTACTCCAGAGGTAAAAAGATGAAGGAAGCCAGTGAATTGAGATCAGCAGTACTTACAGCTAAGAGCTGTTCAGCATGAAGAGTGCTGGCAGAAATCCTTCGCCTCGGTCCTTCGACGTCTACAGTCTTTTTTTAAACAACCAGAAGCAAAAGTGATAATGAACCCTAGGCTTTACAGCTGTCACTAATATTACCATAACATGTCTTACAAACTGGGCTAGCCCTTTAGTTGACAGGGTATGAAGACTTAATTACATGATAATAACACTGTGATAACACTATAATAATGATGTAATAACACTGTACAGTTTGCTGTTCACATTCAGCCCTTGCTTTTCTGTGTAATTCAATGGGCTGAGATGCGTTGGAGTCCTGCCCCCTATGGTTTAAACAGGGAATTGGTGTTGAAAGGTACAGTCATTTCATGGTGTCCAGTGTTGTACAGAAATGCTTACCGCTATTAAACTCTCCTCAGTCTTCTTTGGAGTGGTTGCCATAAAAACCTCTTCATTCTTAGTCTTTAGAAAGAATACAAAAGAAAAAAAGTGTTTCTTAACTGTGTTTTCATTCTGCTCATTATCGTGATCCGATACAAATTTTCAGCGAAAGATTACATTAGAAAAAATAACGTTACTTTTTGTTTTGTTTCAGAAAAGGACTATAGCTAATGTTTAAAGTGGAAACCAGAAAACAAGCTTTTCATCAAACAAGCTTTTAATAGCATCTTGCTAGAAAACGACATCAGAAGAGGGAGAGCGTTTGTTCGACAGATGGATCGTCAAAGAATACTTTGAGCTGAGAAGTAACTATTTGTAAGGAGTCATTTTGAGAGTAATGAGTTACTGTAATGTGTAACTAACAGATTACTTTTTAAAGTAACTTCCCCAATGCTGCATGATGGTGTTCTGGTAGTTAAAGAGAACTCTATTGTGATGAACAGAGACCTCTCGTATTTCTTAGATACTGTGATACTTACAAATGCTGAGTACTGTTTCTCATTATTTTGTATTAGAGACAATCGCCTTGTCTGCAGAGGAAATCAATAACACATTTTAAAAACAGCAAGGTTGAGAGCTTGGTGGTGCTTACATCCTGTGACATTGTTCCATGTGATATTTCTTATATCCACTAGGGGGAGGATTTGCAGGGGGGCAGAGTAATGGCTGTATTAGAGCTCTATTGAAACCACAAGGGTACTTTTGAGTGTTAAAAAAGTCAACAGGATTGATGACTGGAACAGAAAGTGATTCAAGGTGGATTCTGATACAGAATATCGATTCAAATTCCATATTGGACTAACAGGACCACTCAGAACACAGTGTGTGTCTTTGATAGAGATATTTAAAGAGTAATTAGCGAGGTTCCAAAAAATATAGCGATATACGTCCCCAAGTGTTGCTGTTTCAATAACGTACCTGTATTTTCTCTATTCATTGTTAAAATCCCGACAACTTTTTACACTTCTAACTTTAAAATCTGTTTCAAAGCTATTTTCAAAATGGCCGCTCTAGTGCACTGGGGTTTGAGATCTGTCCTCTAAATCAATGCAGGAAGAGCGATTAAAAAAAAAAAACATAGCAAAGTGCTCTGGTTCAGTACCACATCATGGATCGTTATCGCTGTGTTACCTGTTTGATAATGTGGGCAATAATTCAAAGAGCTTTGATACAGACTTTAAAGTTATAATTGTAAAAAGTTGTCAGGATGTTAATGAAAAAAAATGACAGGTATATTTAACCCTCCTATTATGCTCAGAATTTAGGTACATCTGTTATGTTTTGGGTCATAGTGACCTGATGCAATTTTAAACTAATTTAAGCAGCCTTAATTTGATTAAATGTTTTTATTTGCAAAGATTTTACTCTTTTATGCTCTTTTAGTCCAGGAGCTGTGATAAAACTTCTTTGACTGCCAACCTGAGAGCTCTTCATTTTGGAATGTCTTTACTAGTGAGATGCTGTTGCAATGCTGACAGAGAAAATTAGACTCTGCCTTGTAGATGTATATTGTTTGTTTTTTGTTTATAAATATCCCCAGATAGGTTCAGTTCAGCCATTTTCAGAAATAATAGTAATACAAATATAATAATAAAATAACAAATGAAAGATGTTTTTTTCCTGCACACAAACTACATAGATAAATGCCAAGGGTCACAGTGACCCGAAACATCTCAAAGCTTCTGTTTTCTGTGTATAAGTTAATGATCCCAACTTAGGAAGAGTCATAAAATATTATACAGAAAATGAAAAGAAAAAATAGTACTTAAGCCAACTGGAAACTAGAGTTGGGTCAAATAGACCAGAAACCTAATAGGAGGGTTAAGCATTTGTAGCAACATGTGACGACGTGTAACGCTATATTTTTCGGAACCCCGCTCTCCCCCATCCCAGTTCAGCAGCTTCTGAAAGTTTCACCATCATTCTGCTGTTTTTTACCCCCATGCTTTATTTCTTAACTCCATTTTGTTTTACCCTTTTAACATGATAGCAACATTTTATCACAGGTTAAGCATAGTTCTAACTGGAAAGCCACATAAAAAGCATACACTGAAGACCAAAATAAAATGACACTTCAGCTGCACAATAATGAGGGGAGCAGTGACAATGCTAAATGGAACTATAAAGCTTTGATAAATAGATTTTAAGACCTTGCTACATATTTTAACAAAATGAGAAAAGAGACAGCTTCAAAGAACTCCCATCTCCCAGCAGCCTTTGCAAATCCATTCCAATCACTGTGTCTCCTATCAGTCACATACTGACATGAATGCCAGGAAATGAGAACTACAAACTCAAAACTACCTTAGCACACAGAATTTTCAAAGATAAAAACTAATACAATAACGTCCTTCTCTTACCAAATGACCTTTCCACAGAGTTCTTTGCCTAATGGAGCTCCTAACTCTAAGACTTCTTTTGTTTCGGGTTATCATTATGCGACGTGACTGTACGGGAGGAGGAGTTTGTGGGATTGAATAATTTTGACTCCCTGCTGCCCCCTATAGGAGTATCACTGTAATAAGGATGTCACAGACACTGACACATGACAACAGCTAAATGTCATCACTGCAACTTACCATATTAGCAGAAGGCAGGAAACACTTTAAATATGTACAGACAGCATCCTTGCAAAGGACTTTTTTTTAGAAATGTATTAACCATTTATCTATCATTTGTGAGTCAATGACTCCAGCAAATCTTAAAACTACAGTACGAGCTAAAAACAGCTTAACATAGGTGTGTTCTTTCAAAAATCAAATACGGTGACAGAACAACTTAGTTTCTGCCATAGCTAATAGTTTGAGAACAGCAAAAATAGAAAAACTGCATTTCAAGGTAATTAGTTTATTAGCATTTATTCTTATCAGAAAGTGACCGACTTTTAATATCATTGGAATATAAAGGAAAAAATAACCATGCACACACTTTATGATTAAAAGGCATAGCACCCATTATAGATACTGAATGCAAATTAAAAACTAGAGCACAGGATTGCTAAAGAAACAGATATTGAAGGACGAAGACTTCAGCCCTAGTGCATCTGTGTATCTGGACATGGCTATTGTGATGTCACCAGCAGCCACCAAGATGTCAAATTACATCACTGTGTTGACATCACAGCATGTGCAGTTAGGTAGCTACTGTTTATAATGTGGAAATCTCTTCATATTTTTTTATATGACCCAATATGTGCTAAACATACTGACTTTACTGTTTTGTAAAAAAAAAACAAAAAAAAAAACACCTTTTTTTTTATATAAAATTTTATTGTGTCCCTTTCCGTGTCAATAATACCAGATAAAAAAATTAAAAATGTTGCATCAAACTGGATTTCAGATGCTCTTTCCAGCTACCCATAACACTGACATACTGTGGAAAAATATCCAAGCAAATCATCCCCTTTCTTTAAGAAAATAACTTAAAATACTGTAAATGACAGGTGGTTACACTTGGGAAACCATTGGATTGTCATGCTGAAAAGTTAGTGGGGTTTATTTCACATGCCCTTGCAGTTTTACTAAATGTTAACTATACAATCTTGACACCAACAATAAAATAAAGAGTTCCTTCTGATCTGAATCAACTTCTAATACAGCAGTGTGCTCATGTATTAGAACACCCCATTGCTTCTGTAGTTTTGATTTGCTGTGCATATGATAAATGGTCAAAATAGGCAAATGAGTGATTGTCTAATTTAATTGATGACTTTAATAGGCCACACATGCAATTATTAAAAATAGTAAGAGAAAGGGAACACATAGCCACACATGGTAAAATCCATGAGAATTTTTAGAAGTTGTTTAAGATGCCTAATTGAAGCACAAAGTGGTCGAACATTTTCACACAAGTGTCTATTGTTTCTATATACTAACTGAAAACAAATTCTCACACCCTGAGGTTTTCATGCAGGTAGGTATAAAGGGTATAAATGACAAATCTTGGTGTTGTAATAAATTTGCACACCACTGTCTGAATTCAATATTTGAATACCACGAACAATACAATTTAATCTTTCTACGAATTCATTTACAACCATATTCAGAGACCAGTATTTACAGTGTGTATAGCTGCCTCCTCTCTTAACAGCGCTACAGACAGACTACAAGGTCTAATGATGGGCTGGCAATACAGGTTTAGTCACAGCTGTGTGTAAAACTGTGTGTGTGTGTATATTGCAGGTGTATTTTATGCAGATAGACAAGTGTCTATATTGTACAGTTTAATGTTCAGGTCAGAATTGAAAGGGACTGACCACAAATGGCAATCTTAATCTAGAGCAGATCTTTAGCAAGAAGGGCTAGATTTACTAAACTGGTTTTCAGTGCTCCTACTTGTGATTTATTTATTTTTTTTATTTGTGTCACAGTTAGAAACCTCAATATTAATTTGAAACTTTCATACCAGTAAAAAAAAAAAAAAAAAAAAACATGAAAACAGCTTAATAAATCTAACCCAGAGGGAAACTTGAAGAAATCAAAACAGAAAATTGGCTTCCATCAACAAGTTTTACAATACCTTTGTCTCTTGTTTGTTGGATTGTTGTGAGTTTTAAATGGACGTGCCTGTTCAGTACAGCTCAAGGTATTTGCCAGCTATCAATCAATACCCCTTGTATGCACAGACTGTGCGTCTCAATTGAAAATAAGAACATGAGAGAGCTGCTGAGGCTGAGGGCTGCAGCTCTGTCCAGAGTCCTGGAGGTGAAGTCCCATGAGGTGGGTGTGGATAGACTCTGGGTTCAGGAGCGTCTGCCTCCAATCCAGGATCCCGCGGAGGGAGGGAGGCTTACTGGTCGGTGCCGACTGCTCTCTTAGTGCGTTTCCTGGGAGAAGCTTTCGGGGACGCCCTGTCTGCACATCACAAAACCAGGGATGTCAGTAAAAACATGGACTTTTCTATGCAACGAGAGAGCTCACTGGTACAACACACAGGGTACATGCGGCAGTCACAACTTGAGGACAGCTAGAACGAGTGAAGGTAAGTGCGCATTTCAGATAGTCAATTCTCATGAAGATGAACTCTCATGAAACAAATTTCCTGAGCCAGAAAAATGCAACAATCGCTTATTGTAAATTACTTCTTATGAAACCAATTCATACAACACAAATTTCCTGTTTGTCTGAATTATTTGGGCACTCTCACCCGTATGGATGAAACATTTGAATAAAATGAACTGCTCAAGTTCAAACAGCTCAGTGTACTAAAAGATATTGGGAAATGTTTAGTGCCGGATGTATTCCGAGTTGCCATAGTGCTCACGTATTAATGCTATTTCCATGAAGCATAGAAATGAATGACGAGCACAAAAAACATGCCTTATCCTTGCAGACAAAAATGGATGCATTGAAAGCGGTGGATAGTGCACCACCATACAAGAACACTTTCTCAACCACTCTGCAAAACCGGGAATGAAATAAAAGGGAAAGGTTATCAAGCTCTAGGCCAACTTACTCATGACATTGAGAGTCTCCTGCGGGATCCAGCTGATATCCACGTCATTCATGGTCCCTGTGCCCGTCTCCACCTTCACCGCTGACCTCTTCCTCTGCACAGCGAGGGACGAGAGAAGGTTACAGCCCCGGAACACAGAGCCTGTACCGTGCTCACCTCCTTTCAATGTGTGTATAATCAGATCCACTGTCACTAAGCTGCTCCAACCAGAACCTCCTTTAACTAACCACTGAGCTACTAAACACACTGCAGCCCAGTACTCTCCAACCAATAAAACCCACTATCTTTCACACTGCAGCTCAGCACTCTCCAACCACTAAAACCCACTATCTTTCACACTGCAGCCCAGCACTCTTCACTAAAACCCACTAGCTTTCACACTGCAGCCCACCATTTCCTTTCTTTCTGTAAGAATTTGATACTCAGACGAGCTACTTTCTAAGCTGTAGCCCACCTCTTTCTGCCTTTCTGTAACCACAGAGCTTTTTGGTAGGTCAGCCCACCCCCTCTCCCCCACCACAGCCTCAGTCACCCAGGCGTCTCACCGTTTGCGTTTCCAGAACCTGGTAAATTCCAACTAGAACCAGCATCACAAGCCCAGTGAGGAACACGTACAGGAACACGCTGTCAAAAGAGAAGTATGATTAAACAAACGCACATTTCATTTCTTCTTCTGCATCCAACCGTAGTGGGTGTCTGTTCTGAATCGAGCTTTCTTGAAAAGGCTGCATTCAGACATAACCAGAATCATACTCCAATAGTGTTACTATCAAGTACCATGACAACTGGAGAATTAGTTAATGGTTAAATCAAGATGTAAAAGTATATATCTTGGCTAAGTAAACCCTTTTGTCCCAGATGCTTACGTTTGTCCATCTAGCCCCTGGTCCAGCTCGACGATAGTGACAGTCTGATTGAAGACGGCATCACGGTACACATTTCCCTGAGGAGTACACCAGGAAGCATGTTACATACTGCTTACTACAGAACTCTGAAAGGCTCATGGTGTATCCTCTATATATTGATATAGCTCATTCCCTGCAGTTCAGTTTTATTCTACGAAGGTGGAAGCCCTGAGCAGACGCGCTATATAAATCACAACATAACTTGTGCACGAAACTTATTTAGGCAGGATATAAAAACGTGCTTTTCTGAAACTTTCTCAAAGTGAAAAAATGGTCCTGTACAAGGAACTGTGATAAAGACTGTGTCCCGTTCCTTGTACAGGACCACTTGTACACTGTTTCAGAAAAGCACATTTTTGGAACCCGTAAAGAAAACCAAGCTCTTCAACTCAAACATACAGCATTGTGCAAGAATCATGAACAGCACTGTGCTTTGTGAATGGGGCTGGTGCCTGGGAGTGAGGAGTGAGCCCTGCACTCACATTGCTGTCCTGGTAGTGGAGCTCAATGACCAGTCCAAAGAGGCGTCCGGCCATGGGCTCGGCAGGGATGAAGGAGTACTCGAAGGTGGCTTGTTTCTCTGGCTGCACCACGGTGCTCAGAGGCAGTGCTGTGAACTGAAGCACACAAAAACACAGCTCATTCTACAAGAGAACACACACTACACACAAGGCTTCCCTCTGGCCCTTCACAATAAGAGTTGAGGAGGAGGTGCTGGGATACTGGCTGGAGAGACACTAACTATGGTCAGTTCAACAGTGTTGAGATAATGACACATTCTGTTACTGCCAACTGGAAATCACCCCCATTGTCACCAGATTAATAAAAACGCTCTTTATATTGCTGAACCAGTTATAAGACCACACGGTTCTGGCTCCCATTTTACCCATAATACCATGCGACTAGTACTTTCATTCTTGTTGTAAAGAGAACACAAATAGCATGGTCTTATGATAGCTTCTGACTACAGTTTTATAGCAGAGAGCACTCTATATATTTACAAATGTACACTGAATTAAATACAACCAAGAAATTGAACTCCCCAGTGATCACACCAGAACACACATGACCTACATTAGTTAATAAGCCGTGTGTAGAACATCTGTTCTTATATAAGAGATCATAAGAGTCATCTTGATCAGTTTGGACAAGAACTGAATTACTGACTGATTTATAATCAGGGCTTCTGTTTTTCTGGTTGTATTGTATTTTTCGGTGCTTATTTTTAGCTATTTTCGAGTTTTATGTAAATCGCTTTTTTTTGGTGGTTTCGTTTTTGATATACTGTATGAAATTAATGTTTTCTGTTACTTTCCCAAATGCTTGAGCATTTTTTTTGTGTCAAAACACGTACAGTAACTCGACAGTATTTGAGTATTTGCACACTTAAGTTGTGCCGTCTTTCCTTTCCTGTCTTCCACAAATCCCTCTGATCACGGGTACATTCTTCTGGGGTTTTTGTGTGTTGGCATTTTTGTACATTTCATTACAATTCTGTTTAAATCATCCGTATCTTAACTGTAATACAGCTTTAAATCCCGTTAACAAGCCTCTATCCTGATTGTAATCTCGTTTAAAATCTTGCAAGCGGA
Organism: Polyodon spathula; assembly: GCF_017654505.1. Classification (NCBI taxonomy): domain Eukaryota; kingdom Metazoa; phylum Chordata; class Actinopteri; order Acipenseriformes; family Polyodontidae; genus Polyodon; species Polyodon spathula. The sequence continues at coordinate 19,172,765 of NC_054556.1, forward strand.
GTCTCCAATAGAAATGTAAGAATGTGCTGTCACTCAGTAGTTGGGGCGGGTTTAAAGTATTCAGAATAAATCAATGACAGATACACGTCAGGAAGGTGGGACATTGCCCAGCAGCACTGGGAAATGTATTTATTATTATTTTTGTAGTAGGTTTTATTTATTTTTAATGGGAAAAGGGTAAAGTCAACATGAATAGATTATCCATTTCCACAGTTTTTTGGTGTTTATTATCTATCCACTGGTTTAATTTTATTTGTATCGGGGGCGTTTTATCAGGTTTTATCGGTTAAAACTGAAAATCGTAAGCCCTATTTATAATGTTTAATTGTTAGTTTCAGTTTGGTGGTCTCCTTAGGGTAATCTACATCTAACTGCACAATCCAGCACAATTGCCACTCTATTTGAAAGAGGCTCAGGACCGAATGGCGGGAGGGGGTGTTGAGGTATGAATTGAGGTGCTCTCTTTCTCGCTCTTTCTCGTAGCGCTGTGAGGAGGAGCTCTCAAGGTCACTGTCCCTCATCTTTAATGAGCATTAAATTCACTAAAGAAACATGGATTGAAACATGCGGTCCAGAAAGAGTTGTTAGGCTCACGTTCTGGATGTAGAACTGGAAATCCTGGGGGTAGTGGAAGGAAGCTTCCAGAGACTGCACAATGAAGTCCTTGCTGCCCTTATTGGTGAGACCAACAAGGAACTTCACAATCTGATTGGCTGGGAACTCTGTCACACAAACAGGGAGTTAACAGTTATAAAAAAACAACAACAAAAACAGGAAGTTCAGGAGTAACAGACACACACGACAAATACAAAATGAAATAAATCCTGTTAATTCAAGATATTGTAAGGCAGGCTGTAAATAAACAGCTGCAGCAAAAGAAGTGATTACGTACCAGGAAGCTGTAGCATCTTATCTATAGCGTGCTCTTTGAAATATCTGCATGTTCCACATCGAAGAATGAAATACAAGCAGAATATCAATGCATTTTAAACAGCAGAACATATTGCTAGTTCTAACAGTTACTTTTATCTTCTCAGTCTTTCTGCTGTTTGCAATCATTCCAAATCCTTTTTTTTTTTTTCTCATGAAGTCTTTGTCAATGTGCTTTAGCCCGAGTTCAGTATAACAGGGTAGATCACCCAATGTGTCAGTAGAAGACCACTCTTTTGGATCCAGTTTACTACAGTCTTGCTGGTAGTACACACCCGAGCACTAGAAGGCACTGCTGCACACTAATATAAAGATGATTTGGCCAATGTAATGTATCTATGGCAGGCAACTAGAAGTGAACAACAGCTCCTGAACTAGGGCAAACATTACATCAAGAAAATACTGCAGGAACCACGCCGAATGAGAGCAGAGATTATAACAAGCTACAAGGACAGCAAAGTCCTCTTTTATGATAACTCTAATCTGTCCGAGTCACACAAGGTCTTCAGGGGCTCACCTTCCCCAGTCACAAAGACAATAGTGGTGTCAGCATCGGGATGGGAGGTAGCTTCTGCTGTGGATGAGTCATCTTGTAGGTCCTCATTCTCCTGTACAGGAGAACATAGCATGAGACCATAGCATTATACCTTCTATGGTTTAATACAATAACCCTCTAAAATGTTTAGTTTTAAGCTTTCAGCCTGATCGGGTCAAGGGGTCAAAACTGGGTTGCCTTTTAAATCAATCTTTTACTGCAAAACTAATTAAGTCAGTTGTCTTTTTAAATTAACATTTTTGGGTCGCTTCCACTATCTGTCCATTGCCAGGTATAAAGTAACTGACGTGAGAACCGGTATGGTCTGATTTATCTGATAAAGACGATTTCTAAAAGCATTACTGTGCTACTGGCTTCACTTACTGTTTCTGTGGTGCTGGCTTCATCAATCACTGCCTCCTCCTCATCCTCCTCCTCCTCATCTTCCTCTTCCAGAGTAGAGTCTGGGGCCACATCCCCGTCTTGTTCCTGAGCAGATACTGTCCCTGAAAACACAGACACAGTCAGTGAGCAGACACTGTCCCTGAAATACAGACACACACACACAGTCAGGCTAAGGTCAGACACTTAAAAGATTGCAGCTAACACGATTCCATAAATCAGCTCGCACGTCCAATAGCTACACAGGCTTCACATGTGGAGTTTTGAAAGAAACACATAAATGTTCAATCATTTTACAACTTGATATCCAGTACTACAGAAGGTCCAAATGTGGTTGTATTATTATTAGTTTTTAAATCTGGATTCTCTGTCAGCTGTTTGCATGCGACACTGAATAAAATACACCATATAAACGGTATAGTTAGATGGTGCTAGTTATGATTTTTAGCTCCTAACTCCCTATAGTTTCCAATACAACTGTACACATATAGTAATACAATTACCTATATAAAACCTACTATGCATGTGCTTATAAAACTATATGGTCATGTTAATAAATGTTGTTCATTTTGTGTTAATAGTTAGTAAACATACAGTAAATGTCACCCATTTCCAATGATCTGATCGACTTGGAGCTGATAGTCATGAAGCAGGGATCTGATTGACTTGGCACTGATAATCACGAAGCAGGGATCTGATTGACTTGGAGCTGATAATCACGAAGCAGGGATCTGATAATCACGAAGCAGGGATTTGATCGACTTGGAGCCGATAACCACGAAGCAGGGATCTGACCTTGCTGAAGACTTCCAGATGTTTTATTTGGACTATACATGCATTTATACTTTTTTACAAATCAATTTACAATTTACAATTTTAGCTAAAGCGCTACAATAGTGATTAAAAATCAATAAGCTGATTCTGCCTATATTTGCCTGCCCTTCTGTCTGTCACTACTTGCAGTATTAAGTAGCAGATAGGACACGTTACCAAACTGCTCAGATTTTGAGCGTCTACAACGCATTTCAATGAGAACAGAGCGAGATGAACATACACAGTTGCAGAAGCAGTATTTAAAAATAAAAATGTATGCAGGACTTTTTTTTTTTTTTTTTTAAACAGACCTGAGCACGAATGATTAATGAGAGAATGTTTTAATGCCACGTATACTAACATGAACGTGTGTAAACAGAATTTGCACATGATTAGAAAACTATATGGTTTACCTACTGAGCCGACGAGGGCAGCCGGGAAAGCAAGGAGAAGCAATAAGATGATTTTTGGTCCCAGCTGAAACATTTTCCCAGCCGTATGGAGCAATAAAGTCGACTATCACTGTATTCTCTCGCTGAAAAAGGAAGGGAGAGGGAGGCGTTTAGAAGTTAAAGAGAAGAGTTGCAGGCCACGCCCTGAAAAGGTTAGAGGTGCCGGCAGGGAGGTTCGAATGATTTTAACTTTTTTTCATGACGCTGACTGTTTCTGCTGTTTCTGTGTGGTTTGCAATGCCCAGTTGGATTCGGTTAACTGAATTGAGTTATAAACTTGCCCGTGTTGGTTGAAGGCGCGATCTGGTGGACTAATGTATGCATGATTAATTGTCCTACTTTTTATGACACAGACACGACACAACATTGGGGATTTGTATTTGTTTTTCCCCCTGTCACGCTACAGTAGTTTAGGTGGGGGTCAAACAAGAGCAGGCAGGTAAAGTTCCATTAATTTTGTGTGACATCATTGTTAGCTGAATCTGACCACGAGGAGCCTAAGGGACACCTGAAATGGATTGCTTATGCTGATCATCTTGTGACAGCAGCACAGTCCAATTTCCAGAACCCTGTTTCAAAATAACTGACACTCACCACGTGGAAGGAATCACCACAGGTGGTTGACGCTCATCAGCAAGGAATCACCACAGGTGGTTGATGCAATCAGGGGGATTCCCCAGTGCTGTACAATACTCCAGTAAAATCAGACTATATGATGAACAAACCAGCCCCTTAGTTTTACCTGTGTATAGATAGACAATGGTCCCTATTATTAAACCTTTAATGATTGATTTAAGGAATGTTTTCTTAAGGACTGTTTTTAAAGTGTGTTTTCTAAACACTCTCTTAGATTAGTAAACACTGCTTTGGGACTGGCACTAATGATGTAAAAAGCCACTGTGGGGAACTAACTGGAAGCATCTTATGATGGTCTTTAATAGAGAAAAAATTACCTTGAACCAGGCTGAGCTGAAACTTTACAAACAAAACTTTCAAGGATGTGATAAACAGAAAACTGAAAACTAATTACATGAATGTAGATGGCAGAATTAGTTTACTTTGCACACCCTTTAACTCCCGAGACCCTCTGAAACATATACAGTGTTGTGGTCTCAACCTAGCCCACCAGACTATGGACATTACAAAACCCACATCACACAGTCCCACTCAGATGATAGTCAGGCTGAAGTGAGTGGCTAGCTGGGGTCGTCCAGGTCAGGTGCTCACAGAAGTGTGAGGTGGTGTTCACATAGTGTGTGCCTGTCTGTAACCAGTACAACTGTGCTGTCACAATAACTATATTCACCAGCATTATGAAAGAAGAAAACAATACAATGATCAATTTCCGCAGCCTATTGTATCTCTCTCCCTCTCAGGAAGACATGCGGTTTGCTGCAGTTTGTTGGTTTTGCACAAACTGCAGATCTGTGCACCGAGCAAGACAGCAAGAGAAAAAACAAGCCTGCACCTGCAAGACACCACCATTCTGGGGTATCAGCACTGTAGAGTGGAGAATCAACCAGTAAATACTATATCTATATGTATACATGTATATCTATATGTATTGAAATATTCAAAGCAATTCATTTAGGAAGGTATGAGTGGCTAACCTCCTACACAAAAAGGTACGGCTAACTTTTTGGAGATCGTTCGGGGCCAGTATATGAAATGGCAACTGGAATCAATAGCAACTGCACATTTTGCTGTCCAGGTAAGTGTGTCAAACTTCTGCTATTTTATCCTGGGCTTGTGTAATGTTTTCTGTAGGTGATATGTGGAAGTGAAATTTGTTCTCAAACATCAAACAACCGACTGATCCTCTTTCAGCGGACAAATTTAATGAAAATGTTACTTGTAGCGAAGGTGGTCTATTTTAATAATCTTAACCGTGGTGGAAATAAGTTCCGCCGCACTTTAAATTATGCTTGCTCCCCATGGATGATTTATATTGACACTGTTTTCAGCACTAAATGCAACAAGGGTGTACAATGGAACATGGAGTTTTATGGTACTGAAACATAGATTATTAACAGTCTGTATTGTGTCTGTGTTGTATCTCCTGCTGTTGATCCCTTACAAGAAACTTGTGAGGCAAATTCTAAACAGATACCAAAACCAAATCTAACTATTATATAACGACATTCAAAAAAACAAGAGAAATCAAATAGATTATATTCTCAAAGACCGCTAAAGTAAACCATAACTGAGGCCACATATTTACAGTCCACATTTGCTCCTATTGACAAAATAAAGTCACCTTCAATATTATTCCCTTATAATGCTTTCCCCATGGGTTCAGGTTACCTCTCTGTGCTTTACAATGCGTACACATGCTTTCCTATGGTTTAACTATGATTTATTACACTTTCTTGTGCTTTTACCAGGGGTTTTTATAAGGGCTTTCCCAACCATATCAAACCTCTGGTCAATTACCCTTTGACATATTGTAAACTGCCAAACGTTTTGTTTGTTTGTTTGTTTGTTAAACTGTCTGGTTTGAACATTTTCAAAAGAGAAAACTGAAATGGAATAGGAGTCTTATTTCCATCCCTGTAATGCAGGCTGTTCTTTGTGTACCAGGGCTCTGCAAATCAAACATCTAACATTGAGCGAGCCTGTTTCAGTAAAAGGGAGGGCCCTGGTTTAATACATTAAACAATGTCTCAAAACACTAGTTTCCTCAAATATACTCACCATTGGGTACTAACACATTACTGTAATCTGATTCAATTTTTCAGTAACTTGTAACTGTAGTGGTTCCTTTTCAGACAGGTAACAACATGTGGTAACGGATTACATTTTATGTGAAGCAGTAAAGTAATCACTATTAATCGCCTTTATAAGAAGGACTGCGGCTAATGCATGACGTGGAAATCAGATTTTCACATCATCCTGGTGGAAAAGGATGTCGGAGGAGGAACCAGGGGTTTGATCGCTGGATCTTCACAGAATATTTCGAGCTGCAGCCTGACCAAACCCCAAAACATATATATGAAAACAGTACCTGCAAAATAACTATTTGTTACTGTAACGAGTGAAATAAAACATTCAAAATAATAAGTTGCTGTAACTAGTTACAATTTTGTCTTGATTAAGAGATAACTTTTTGAAAGTAACTTCCCCCACACTGAATCTACTAGAGCAACCTTGCCTTATTAATAACCTGGTAGTTCCAAAAGAGCTATACAAACATATATGGAAGAAGACTAACATAAAATAAGTTTGCAAAAACACAATAGCTTACTGAATAGTAACGATTTAAAAAAGAGAGATACTAAATAGATAATGTTTATCCCAGCTGCCCCTAGACACATCTTCAGGACAGTGCATTTGTGTTCATTAAACAGGTCCTGCTTAAACATGTCCGTTTTGCTGTATTTCACTGCATTTCACTTAATTAACTGGATTTCACTGCATTTCAATGTATTTCACTTCATGTCCCTTTATTTCATTGCATTTCACTGTATTTTCTTTAACCAGAGTACAGAGTGCATGAAGCTCAGTTTGACACATAAGGCTCAAGAGCCACCCACTGTAGAGTTTGAACTGCAGGGCCCTATAGGAATAGTATATTAGAACAGCTTGCATACAGACCAACTCAAATACACAATATCTTCACCGCAAGAAAGTGTTCACCAGTTCAATAAACGATCAAACTAAGAAGCTTTTAAATAATCAAAATTGAGGCCACATTTGGTTATTGAGAGTTTTCACAGTACAGTGTTTGCTGTAGTTTTGTATGTTCCCTGGCGTGTGCTCCTTTTACAGCGAGGTGTTTTTTAACCATGTCTTTGTTCAAGTTTTTAAATAAAAACACAACCAAGCAGCAGGGTTTTACCAAATGAACGCCGGATGTTTGCACCGCAAGAACACCAAACTGCAGCAGCTACACAGAGTTTACTGCAGTGACAACGTGCACATTTCAAATGCTAATTTACCCGATCAGAACGGCGCTCGCCTGCAGCCCAGCATTGTCTGCTTCAGCCGTGGTGGGTGGAGCTTCCTTTAACTCGACACGATGCTATTCCATTGCTGTTAACATCACCATATACATATAAAAAAAAAGAATAATACAAAAATATATAGTGGTCTGCAAACAGAAGTATGATACTTTGATCTTTTAAATAAGAGGCGTTTCTAATTTATTCAAAGTGTTTTGGACTCCCTGGATTTAGTCTTGATTGATTTTAGGGGAGTTCTGGTTTTGGTCCTCAAGTACTGCCAAACAGGTCCAGGTTTTTTGTCTCAGCCAGGAACTCCATATTTGTTTTTAACATGCTTTGTCTTTCCAGTGCACATAAGACTTGCAGACAGCCTGAGAGTGTGCACAGTGTGTGACTATTGTGATTGCGCTAAAGTCTGTGTTCATCACCAGACCCCATCATACAATTAAAACGATTGCAAGAAAAATGTGCACCGTTTGGCGTACTTTTTGAAAGCTCTCCTGTGTTTGCCAATAGTAATAATTCTGTCAGTTTGTCACCCAGTCTGTCTGACTGCCATTCTGTGACATTTAAGTTTTGCATATATGTAGAGAACTGCTTGCCCAATTGCGATGAAACTTGCCAAGAGCCTTGTTTTCTTTAGCGAGTGTATCACCATCTTGGTGTATCTGGAAACTGTCTGTCTGTTTGAATCCCTTTCTGTGCTGGAGGTCTCACTTACATTAATCTTGAGAACTCCTTGTCAGTTTCTGATGGAACTTGCCAAAGACATTCAGAAATGAGTATTCAAATGTGGGGGTGTATCTCTGTCTGTAGGTTTTTATATATCTACAGAGAAGCTCTGTGTAATATAACATGTGCTTTATTCACAACTGCACACGTGAGACCACCACAGAGAATGGAAGTGAGGACATTATTTCATTAGATAACTGTTTTAAAGGCTTGTGAATACAAGCCTGTTGCTATGGAGACACTTCACACTGCTATGTCTGTCTTTCTTTGATCTTTCCTTATGTATGGAAGCATTGTAGTAAGCAGTGACCACAGAAACATGTTCTCTGTTGAAAACATACAAACTCGGGGTCGCACACGAGTCAAATAGTCAAGGTAAAAATACTCAAGCAGTCGCCGCTTTCACAAATATTGATAAACCATGCATTCCCTGGGCTCTATTTGTGAATGCCTTTTATAACACTTTACTGCACTTTGAAAGCTGCAAGGAATCCTTTCAAACTATTTGTTAGTGTTCTAAATCGTCATTTATATGTTACTCGCTTAGTCTGTCCATCTGAAACCTTCACAATTACTTTGTTTTTCAAATCAAACTTCTGAATACAATTCAAATACTGACATTGTTGGTTTGCTACACTGTAAACACACACACATAGTTTGTGGTTGGTAGTAAATGCTGCTATTTCGTTGCTGCTGTTTTGAAATTGAAATGTGTGATCAGTCCACTACCTGTTTCTGAGGTCGATTCTCACCTTTCTAGTAAACTATTCAGTGCTAATCCAAATACAAACCTGCATTTCTGATCTTGAATGTGTGATTGTCTCTCTTTCTCTGATTCCTGACTCTGTGATTCGTCCTACAGGTTACGGGGCTTTCCTGGGATCCTATCAGCTGTGGGTAGTGGTAGCTGTGATTGGCTGTCTTCTAATCCTGTCTCTGTGTTTGAACATCTTGTGCTATCTCTCCCAGTACACCACAGGTAATGAAAAGAAATCTCATTATCCAACCAAATCCACAAACAAGTGTGTTTGTATTTAAGAATTGATAGGCAAGGCTTAAAATCCACTGTCTTCATTATTACTAGCAGTATAACCGCTAGTCCCCTGGCATTGTGCATCCTCGTTGAATATGTGGAGCCTTATGCACTGATCATGCCTGTCTGTCCATCTGTCACACTCAGGGCAAATGAGAACATTACATAATCAGATCCATGTGGTATTTCTTACTTGTGTATGCACTAGGCCCAGTATACAAGCAGAGCCTGTCAGTGTACAAAGCAAGACAATTCTCATAGTAAATCTAAAGAACAATACGAGAACTGATATTTTTAAACAAATTTCACTTCCACCTTGATTCAGTTTTTTCATATTTTTCAAACATAACACTATATTCATGCAGATTAGCATCTGCGTCCTGGTATCTAATCCTCTGAGATCACATGGCATTATTGCAGTCGTTACCGTAGGAGCTCTACTTTCCTTATAGCACAGGAAGTGATGAGGTACCAAGAAGCAGCAGGGCTGCTTGTTTTCATTGTAATGGTGCTGCCTTTGACTATTCATTGCTTGAGAGAGAATGTGATTGGAGTCATATAACAAAGTAATGTCCGATATGGAAACACATGTAAACTAAATTGTGCTGTCGACTGCTCCCATCTCTTAAAGAGACAGCAGGGTCTATTTTAAAACCGCTCAAGTCATGCAACCCATGCACTGTGAATTCCTCCCACTGCACTGCACTACTAATAAACTGTAATAAAGTATCTCTTTCTCTGCCATTTTAGGGGGCGGCAACGCATTCCTACCTCGGTTTCGTAGGAGGTCAGTAGATAATAATCGATTGCTGAGTCATTTGGAGTCCCTGCTCCCTGAAGATGCTAATATTAACTGTTTTAAGGAAGCGCGTGTCACTGTCTAAAACTTCTTAAGCAACTGTTCTTATACTAACTGACTGTGCACAGCTATTTTATCAGATGTATTGGCCTCTATCAAAAGGTTGTTGATTGGGGACTCCCGAGTGCAGGATGCACCCTATAGCCTGGAGATCATAGGTTCAAATCCAGGCTATGTCATTGCCGACCATGACTGGGAGTTCCTAGGGGGTGGCGCAGAATTGGCCAAGCGCCGCCTGGGTAGGGAGGTCTTGGGTTGGCAGAGCAATCCTCTCAGCACACCAGCAACCCCTGTGGTTGATAAGGTGCCTGCGGGTCTGCAGTGGAGCCATTCAGATCTGTGTTGTCCTCCAGCACTATAGGTCTGATGGCTTTGCTGTGGATCCGCATGTGTGTCAGCTGCAGCGTCAGTCTCAAGGGGGTTGCAGAGCTAAACCGGGATTAATAACACAATTGGCGGTTACAAATTGGGGAGAAAATGGGGTGAAATCACTGGCAATGACTAAATTAAAAACAAAAAGGTTGTTGATTCATAAAAACTGTATAGTAGTGGAAGCATGTGAAGTTAACAATGTGGAGCTCATCATGAGCGATTGTCTCTGTGAGTCAGCTATTTTTCCCAAATAAATATTACCCATCCTATCTAATTGTTATTCACTGTTGCTGCTGTGGTTGCAGTTTCAGTCTGAAGCTGAAGGACATGGAAGAGAACCCCATCTATGGCAACATCAACTACACACAGGGCCGTGAGTGTCTGCCTGCTCCTCTTTACACCTCTATAACCTTGTCACATCTAAGCCTGGGTTCAACCACCTGCACAAATAATATTCCTTTTGAGGTGCTGCTGTGAATTGGTGCTTAGTGCCCAGGGAAGGTGTGACACTGGCACTGGGCTACAGTTAACACACTGAAAAGTTTGCAGAAAGATGACATTCAAATACAGGAAGATGACATTTCCTGAATAGGCTTTGATAGTGTATTAAGAAGTAGATCTTTCATTAGAGAGTACTGCCTGGTTCTGGATTGCGGCAGGTAAGATCGCTAGCAACCAGCGGGGTTGAAAAAACAGAGACCTGTGATGACTTTGGGCACTTCTAAAACAGGCTTGAATTTTCAGGAATGGTCATGTGTATATGCATTAGAATACCCCATTGCTTCTGTTAAGTGTATGAAATCAAACCATTCGAACTGAAAATCTTGCAAAATTGCTAAAATAGGCAAATTAATCATTGTCTAATTTAATTGATGACTTTAATAGACCACTCATGCAATTCATTTAAAATATTAAGATAATAGTAACACATAGCCACACATGGTAAAATGCATGAGGCTGTTTAGAAGTTGTTTAAGATAAAAGATGATTAAAGCACAAAGTGGTCTAACATTTTCACACCTGAGTGCCTATTGTTTCTATATCATTGATTACTCACCGAAAATGGAAATTCTCACTCCCAGAGGTTTTCAAGTCAGTAGGTATATAACGGATGTAAATGACAAATCTTGAGGTGTTCTTTTAAATTTGTACACTACTGCATCAGTCCTAGTATCTGTATAAATTAATGTGTGCATGTTGACTAAGTACTCCTTATTGATCTGCAGGGACTGAATTCCCTCTGAACAGCTCCAGTACTAATAGCCAACAACAGCAGAAAACCAATCCACAGGTGAGAGCACTGTCCCTGTCTCTCTAACTGCTTCAGTTAGGAAATAGCATTTACTTGTCTGCCAGGACAAAGTTACACCTGTATACAGGTAAGAGAGGAGAGGGGTGGAGTGGGAGTAATACTTTCAAGACAGCTAAAGAGGTCTAGGAAAAACTTGACTGCTATTGTAGTCTAGGAAAAACAATTGCACTCAACACAGCAGACAGGCACTTCCCTGTATCCTTTTTGTAGTCATTTTCCATACAAGTTATAGAACGTTTCTGAAAGAGTTATGAGTTGAGCTTCTATTACCCCAAGCTAACTTACTTGGTCTAACTCCCTCCCTCTACATTGGTGTCTAAACACACACCACTAATTCAGACAGTGTAACGCACAGCTTAATAATTCAGCAGCACTAGACTGCATTACAATAGAAAGACATTGAGAAAATGTAGTACTTTAAGCTGAATATAAGGCCTCTCTAAGCGAGAATGGAGAAGCAGGGGTGTACATTTAGAGACTGCCCACAGCTAGCGGAGGTGCTGGGAAGACACATGAGGACTGTCTCGGTCACATTCTCCAACAAGATGTTTTCGTTTGAATGTTCAGGGCTTTTTGATGTTTGTGTTTGAATTCGCATCACCGAAGGAATGGGTCTCATTTCCTTTTGAAGCAGATGGCACTGAAAAATTAAAAACGACTTTGAGCTGGGGTTTGAGGTGTGCAGAGAGACAGAGAGAGAGAGAGGGAGAGGAAGAGAGAGAGAGAGAGAGAGAGAGAGAGAGAGAGGGAGAGGAAGAGAGAGAGACAGAGGATGGAGAGAGAGAGAGAGACAAGGAGAGGAAGAGAGAGAGGGAGAGAGAGGGAGAGAAAGAGATAGAGAGAGGAAGAGAGAGACAGAGAGAGGGAGAGGGAGAGGAAGAGAGAGAGAGAGAGAGAGAGAGGGAGAGAGAGAGAGAGAGGGAGAGAGAGAGAGAGGGAGAGGAAGAAAGAGAGAGACAGAGAGGGAGAGAGAGAGACAGAGCGGGAGAGAGAGACAGAGAGAGAGGAAGAGAGAGACAGAGAGGGAGAGGAAGAGAGAGGGAGAGAGATGGGTGGTGTCTGTAGATACAATGAATGCACACGCCTGGAATAATAACATCTCTGGAAAACTCATTTTTGGTTTTCCATGCATTTCAATATGCTTTACTAAACATTGCCCTTATACAATTGTACGCTTTTCTAAGGGTGTCGACAGCTGTTTTCTTTAACACTGCACTTGTAGCTTGGCTAAGAAAACCTGGTTTAAATATTTCTTTGAGCTAAGATTTGAAGATATTTTTTTTTTTTGTGTGTAAAAGTGTTAAAAAATAACCAGATTCAATTCTGAGTCCCATACAAAGTTTAATCACAACTGGATAAGCAGGTTTCAAGAACTAGATACAAATATGTGTGTGTGACGTAAGTGCTTGTGGGCTGTTCAGGATCTGGATTGTGTCTGTGGCATGCTGCGGAAATGAGAAGCGCTGCAGGTGTTGTGTGTTTCTCAGAGCTCTCTCTCTCCCTCTCCGCACTGTTCCATTTCCTGTGCCTGACCTCAGTATCTGAACGCTGTTTAACCCTGATACTAGACTCGCTCTCCTGTAGCACTCCTCTCATTTATTCTCTCCCTCCTCAGGTGGACTCTAGAAGAAGACAGGACTGTTATGCCAACCTGCAGCTGAAGGCTCCAAAACCACAGTCCGGCCGCAGCTCTCCTCAGATCCAGTACTCTGATGTAGTGACTCTGCCACGGGTCAAACTGGGCCCAGAGTCCGGCTGGAGCCAGAACCAGGAGCCTACCCATCCAGCAGAAGACACTACTTCCCTCCACTCAGACCTGTATGCCTCAGTGGAGTCTGAGAGGGTCAAAGCCATCTCTGAGAACAAGGACTATGCCAACCGCATCTGAATATGGTCAAATACATCTGAATATGGACTACAGCTGTTCATATAAATCTGAATATGGACCACAGCTAGTCAAACACATCTGAATATGGACCACAGCTAGTCAAACACATCTGAATATGGTCCACAGCTAGTCAAACACATCTGAATAGGGACCACAGCTAGTCAAACACATCTGAATGTGGACCACAGTAGGGCAGACAATGTATATATTGACCACAGACAATCTTCTCTTATATTATATTTATCAGTGAGACAGAGAAGAGGACTGTACCAACCTCAGCTGAATATGGATCACAGCTACTCACTGTAGATATGAACTAAACCAACCTTCTCTTATATTACAGTCTTCATGTAGTCTGAGACAACAGTTTATATACATGAACTGATTTCTTTAAACTGGGCTGATGCTGTAGATATGGACTGCCACAATACATCTTTTATATTATATACTGTAATCTGTGAAACTGTTTCTTAGAATGAGGGGCTATGATGATTATGAATCTGTGAATATGAGGTGCAGCCAAACACATGCTGGATCGACTGTAATCACACAACTCTTATATTGACTGACCTGTGAAGAGTTATCTGTTACGAGTTTCTAGCTGACTGACAGCAATTTCATCTTGGTCTGTTCGCCATGAATAGAAACAAACAGGACTGATTTCAAAGCCCTTTCAACTGCAGAGGGCGACTGAGATGTCTTATATTATCTGAGCAAATAAACTGCAGCTCATTTTCTTTTGAGGACCGTACAGAGCAGTTGATCATAATCTCCCGTCCTGATTTCAATGTGAAAAAGGAAAAGCTGTTATCTGACTGTAACCTGAGAAAATAAAGTGTTAGTTAATATGGAAAAAGAATACTGGAGATTGAAAATTATATGATGTCACCACACCAGTATATAGAGATTGCCAGATATATTGTATGATATATGAAACTCTATATAGTATGTTGCAAAATATATTTCAAACGTATTTCAATATGTTGATAAATACATGAAAAGCGGCAACTCTTTATTGCCCCATATATTACACTATATATTTGATGATACAGGCATTAAAAGCATTATGCTGTGTTCTTGTTATAATGTGTATATAAATGTAAAACTAGTATGAATAAAGTGAAAAATTAAAAAAAACCACACACCAACTATGTGCTGCCGGTATATTAGAATATGGGACCATCAGGTAGTGCTGGGGGGGAATCTGTTTGAAGAAAAGTCAAAATAATCAGAGTTGCATTGGCCAGAAGAGATATGTTTTCATTTGATTTTGTACAGTAACTAATATCAAATATGAGTCCAGATTTATATCATACAAACAGCTGATCATTTTCCTAACATATCATACATGTTTCTGCTGCACTGTTGTGTTTACCCTTTTCATATTACTTTATGATTGGTCCACCTCAAAAGTAAATAATATCTGAGCGCTGATCATAATCTGTTAGCGAGTCTAAAGCAATACATATAAATGTATCCAGTGTGACAGAAATTAAACTGAATAACTAGATTTGACCACACGGGGTCAGTATTATGCAATAAAAACACTCATTTAAGTCTTGGCGTGGAATAGACGCCACAAGGTGCTTTAGGGATGCTAATCCATTCAGTCAATCCTGTTACACAGCCCAGGTGCACAGAGGAAGGGAGAGGATTGTGAAGTTCAAGTCCATCCCAAACATGCTAAATATTTGAGATGAACTTGTGCCTGAAATCTCTGTCAGGATCTTGAACCAATTCAGCTATGGCTAAAAGTTTAGCATTACCTAGAATTTTAGGATTGAGACATAATTTTAAAAAAAAAAAACTATATGAACATAATTTAGATCTTTTATTTAACATCATGTAATCAAAGAAACTACAAAATGAAATTGTAAAAGTCTACCGGAAGCCATAATAGTAGTAGAGGATTTCATGTTAGTTTTGTAAATGTCATATTTTTGAATTTTTGTCAGTTTTTCGTGAAGTAGAAAACTGCAAAGAGGCATGTAATCAACATGTTAACATAACATTATTCAGCAGGTTTCGATAACTAGGATATTTCAAGCTGCAGCCTGTCCACCAGCAAAAAACACATCTCTGTAAAATGTAAACTGTGCCTGAGAAGTAACTATTTGTAACTGTAGCTAGTTACAATTTTCTTCTAGTAACTTGTAACAGTAATGGATTACTTTTTAAAAGTAACTTCCCCAACACTGCCCACAGTATTATCGTAATAACTAACATGATATGACTTCTGCTGTTTCTGCTGTAGGTGCGTTGATGGTCTAAGAGATCGCTCTTGACCCACTTATGGCTCATTGAGGTCCACAATACGGCTCTTTTAAAGTACTCATTTAAAGTTTCTAATGGGTTTGAAAAGGCTGCAATGACAATCGGTAGTCTTAATTTAGAATACAGCAACATTGTTTGAACAGGTTTAAAGAGTGAAGAACAATGGAGGTGGTGTCTGAATGAAGTTTCTAGTACACTTAGCTTTTTATGTAAATCAACCTTTGTATACAATATTGAAATTAACTCTCCTCTTATGTTACAAGTTTTAGAGTTTAACATCACTGAAATGCTATGTAACTTTATTTTTTCAGCAGGAGCCTTCGTCTTATCTTCTAGGTAGGGGTAATGAACTTGTAAAAACTAATAAAATAAAGAAATAAAAGGGGAAAAAAAATACACACTTAGGGCACATAGATTTATGTTCTGGGATAATTTGACCCAGTAGCTAAAGTGAATAGGGCTTGTTGTGTTCTTGCACAAAATAAACTCTGTTGTTCTCTCTCTCACTCCTCATCCCCCTTCACATCTCTCTCCTTCATAGCTGCACACACACTTATACGTGTGTACGCAAAAACACACTCATTTTTATCATATTGCCAGGAGCGCACACAGTTTCCTGCTGGGAACTTCAGAGCTCAAACTTTTAGCTGTCGAGGAAGACACACTGTTCTATTTCTACGGAATGAAACCTCTTTCTCTCTCTTATCCACATATAGATACAACGCTATTCTACACAAATAAAAATGAAGAGGAAACTTCCTCACAGCCTGAAAGTGAGATTTTCATGTCAAAGAATGGAAACATTGGATGGTCCCCATCCCCCCATGAATGTCAGGGAAGAGTGCCTGCTGAAAAGATAATAAGCCAGGTCGCACACAATATGCTATCACACATGTCAAAGACATAAAGTCAGCATTTAAATAGTTCATCCCAACAGCAATAGAGAAAATAACACTGGATATGTCAAACATGGAAGGACAATTGGAATGAGCTTGACAAAACACACTTACATGCATACATGGAGCTCCTCATTCTGGCTGGGGTCTATAGGTCCAACAATAAATCTGTTGCCAGCCTATGGCATGCAGAGACTGGCAGGCAGGGATGGGGAAGCTACTTTGAAAAAGTAGCTAACTAAAGCTAAAAGCTACTTCTAAAAAAAGCAGCTAGCTACACTACAAGCTATTCTGACAAAAAAAGTAGCTAGCTACACTTAAAGCTAATTGGAAAAAGTAGCTTGCTATTTTCAAAGCTACTGTTCCACTAATGAAAAGATACTATGGTTTTAACATATTTATAAACTGTACTTCAGAACTGTGGGGTTTTGGCTGATACTACGGTTATCATTATGACATTAAGTTACAGGTTCACATGCTGCAATCTACTGAAGAACAGCTCTGTGTCCTTAACCCAGATCCTTTTATAAGCATAACCATTATGGCATATATATAAAATAGTGATTATTATTTCTAGAAAATAAAGATGGTCTAAGGTAATCCTCAATTTCAAGTTTAACTCGATATTGTTCACGTTGCATTTGGCACATCATCAGATAAAGCAATAACAAGAATTGTACTCCAGGCCTTCTAGAAAATGTGTACATTTTCACCATAGGAGACAGCAGAGACACTGAGCAGTATTGTTAATTCAAATAAATAATTACATATTTAAACCAGCTCCATCTTCATACTGTGATGTCCTGTTCTTTTGGGGGGTTTTTTGGAGAAGAAAAAAAAAATTCTGAGGCAAACTAAGCTGTTCTAAATGCTTCTTGAAAGTTATGTAAACAGTTCATAAATTCAGTGTGTGTGGGGGGGGGAGGGGGGGGGTTGTAAGTGTGCTATACTAACTGCCAGCATTCGCTGCAGGACATACAATGAAGAGTTTTCTCTTTTTAATTGAAATGATTGTTCCACTAGTTGTTTAATTGTTGCCCCAGAGAATAACCAGTCAACCCATGCAGATTGTAGATACAGCATTGATCCTGGATTCTTAACTTCTTGGCCATAAATGGTGTCAGGTATTTATAGCCCAGCATGCATGCTGTACATCCAATCATCCCTAATGCAAAAGCTCCTACTGGACTGATCATCATATCTACAGAAGCTCCCACTGTGACGCCACCGGCTAGGGTAACGTTCTGGATATCTGCCATGGTTAGCTTGCCCTTTCTGTTCAGCAGTGCAGAAAGAGCGAAGGCTGTCTGGGTAGAAGAGCTGAGTCCTATGAAGGTGTGGATGATGACTCTGTGTTGGTCATCTCCAGGTAAGGTTAGAGAAGAATTAAAGGAGGGCCAGAAGACGCACAGAAAGAGAGTCCCCATGACTGACAAGAGATCAGATTGATGTGTGGTGCCACCTTTGGAAGGGCCTTCATTAAGACATGGCTGGTAGAAGATGGCACTCAGCCCCCAAAAGTACAGATTAAAAATTTGACCCAGAACATAACAGATGTTATTATGATGTCTGTCCCTTTGACATTGACAGCAAGACAAACAAAATGTGTGTCAAATGATAGAAACAAATTCAGCAAATAAAAATATAATCGTATGTCCATTATAGCATAAAATGGTTGCAAATTGTGTGTTTTATGATGAAAATGAGTGGATAAATATAAGACTAATGTGGTATATATGGAATAAAAAAATGGAATAAAAAAATAAAAAAGTTACCTTGAAAACCATTGTTGAGTGACTTGATGGTCATTAAGGTAAAATACATTTTTGGGGGTAATGACTATTTTGAGGTGACTTATAAAGCAGTGGGTCGATTTGACCCAGAACATAAAATGTGTATAGCATTATCGAACATAACAGGAGGGTTAAGGGAGGTTAAGATTTTCAGGGAGCAAAGGTAGTCTGAGTGTGGGTCATTCAATTTTATATAAGCAACAAACTTGATGCAATAAAGTTCTGATAAAACTTGGTGCAAAGTACCAGTCAAAATATGGTGAAATGTGCCATCCTTATTTTTGTTCTCCTTTTTAAAGTTTATTAGTGAAACTGAATTTGCAACAGCCTTGCAATCTTACTCTAACAGTGTTTTTAAATGTTTGCATATCCCAACAATACATTTAAGAACAGAAAGATTCTCAGCGCAACATATCAATAATGTCAATAGGCAAGGAAATACATTTAAAAATATTGTTTAGAACTATTAATAATGCAAATAAAAGATATGTCATCCTTAAATATTAAACAGTTGATAGTGCTGAATTTAGAAATACTAAAATAGATGTTTGTCATTGAACTCATGAAGTTTCTTTGTACATTTCTTGATATCGATTAAAAAATATTTCATAGAACTAATTTAATATTGATTATGCTAATAAAATAAGTAGATTTACTGATTACAACATCTTTAGCGTATCAATATTACTAATAAAAGGAGAATTAAAATATGTAAAATATTCAAAGTGCAAAAGAGTTCTAACCAATCCACCAAGACATCAATCTTGAAGGTACTAACAAACACAGCAAGACACAGTGGGGTTTCATTAGAGCATTTTACAGCACCAGGGAATCCACCTGGATTGCATCAAGCACTTAGTTTTAGGGATAACTATGGATAGCCGGTTGATGTTTTCCAGGGTGGTTTCCCGGTGCTATAAAATGCTCTAATAAATCCACGCTGTATCCCGATGGAGCACAGGTTGATCAAATCAACACCCTCATTTATAAGAAGTTACTTAATACAAGCAGACATAAGAAAAACTAAAATAACACCATCATACAACTGTCTTCCCCTAAAGTCTCCGCGTCAGTCTTTGATTTCCACCAAGTCATGGTTCCTTGTCGGCAGGACGATGTCATCAAACTCCTCCGGCACCTCAAAGTAAAGGGCGTCGTCAAAGCAGAACTCATCAGGAGGCTGGGCAAGGACAGGCAAGCTCAGGACCAGGCCGGTCAGAAGCCCACCTGCAACGGACACTCCAATCGAGACTCCGAGTGCTGCGGCTTGAAAAAGGGCCTGCTCCGAGGCACTGCGACCTTCCCCAGGGTTCAAACCAGGAATGAGCGCCTGCAGCTCCTTCAGTCTGGGATCCCCTTCCACTGGTGCACGGTGAGCAAATGTCTGGTATAGACTTGGACCATAAGTATCTTCGCTAGCAATAAGGATGCAGATAATGCCAGCTGTGGTAGAAATTAACCCAGTCAAGCCATGCAGATTGTGGATACCGCATTGATCCTGGATTCTTAACTTCTTGGCCATAAATGGTGTCAGGTATTTATAGCCCAGCATGCATGCTGTACATCCAATCATCCCTAATGCAAAAGCTCCTACTGGACTGATCATCATATCTACAGAAGCTCCCACTGTGACGCCACCGGCTAGGGTAACGTTCTGGATATCTGCCATGGTTAGCTTGCCCTTTCTGTTCAGCAGTGCAGAAAGAGCAAAGGCTGTCAGGGTAGAAGAGCTGAGTCCTATGAAGGTGTGGATGATGGCTCTGTGTTGGTCATCTCCAGGTAAGGTTAGAGAAGAGTTAAAGGAGGGCCAGAAGACCCACAGAAAGAGAGTCCCCATTACTGACAAGAGATCAGATTGATATGTGGTGCCTTCTTTGGAATGGCCTTCATTAAGACATGGCCGGTAGAGGATGGCACTCACCCCAAGCCCAAAGTAGCAAGCGAAGATATGGATCACTATGGAGCCACCAGCATCATTGATCTTCAGATATTTCAGGATGGCCCATTCTGTGACTGCAAATATCGGGACTTCTAGGAGAGCCATGACCAAGAGCTGGATGGGACTCGTACGACCCAGGATGGCCCCAAATGAAATGAGAACCACGGCGCATGCAAATTCTGCATTGAGAAGGTTGAAGATACCCACATGGATCTTTCCATCGTGGTAGAATTGGAAGAAACCTTGCACGATGACGGCCCACTGGATGGCGAACGTGGCCGTCAGGAAATTAAAGACCATCCCTCCAAAGCCATAGCGTTTCATGAAGGCAAGCAGGCAGCCAAATCCTATGAAGAGCATGACCTGCACATCCACAAAGAAAGGATACACATGGTACACGGAGTTCTGGAGAGGATCCGTCTGGTTGGTTTGAAGGGCAGCATTTGTGCTGTCATCATAAGTCACAAACACAGCGTACATAACCAGGAGGACAACTTCAAAGATCACCACCAATACTGGCAGCCGGCATCGCAAACTGCTGGAGAACATCTTTGCCATTTTGCTGCTCAGTTCACAGGGAAAGTGTCTCAGTTCAGCTTTATCTTACAAAATATGTTACCTTCCTGATAAGTCTGGCAGCTGTTATTGGTGGAAATGGGACAGGGACCACACACACTGTTTTGAACTTTGAGTACTACTTAGTATTTATGGTTAACCAGACAGTATCTTTTGTTTTACATTATTATAGACACATTTTATCCGCAAGACAGGCATAACAACCTTCAGAATAGATTCTACTCAGGATTCAGTTTGCATATTGCATTTTTTTGTTATTTGTAGCACTGTGTTTCTTTTCTCTTACTATTTTAAATGAATTGCATGTGTGGCCTGTAAAGTCATCAATTAAACTACTCAATCACTAATTTGTCTATTTTGACAATTCTCCAAGATGTTTAATTCCAGTGGTTTGATTTCATAGCACAACAAATCAAAACAACAGGAGCAGTGGGGTTTCTATACATGTGCACACTGCTGTATTATATACACAACTAAACATGTGCACACTGCTGTAACTACAGGAGCAATGGGGTGTTCTAATACATGTGCACACTGCTGTATTATATACAGTAGCAATGGGGTGTTCTAATACGTGTGCACACTGCTGTATTATATACACAAGCAATGGGGTGTTCTAATACATGTGCACACTGCTGTATTATATACAGTAGCAATGGGGTGTTCTAATACGTGTGCACACTGCTGTATTAAAACAGCAATGGGGTGTTCTAATACATGTGCACACTGCTGTATTATATACAGAAGCAATGGGGTGTTCTAATACATGTGCACACTGCTGTATTATATACAGAAGCAATGGGGTGTTCTAATACATGTGCACACTGCTGTATTATATACAGAAGCAATGGGGTGTTCTAATACATGTGCACACTGCTGTATTATATACAGAAGCAATGGGGTGTTCTAATACATGTGCACACTGCTGTATTATATACAGTAGCAATGGGGTGTTCTAATACACAGAAGCAATGTGCACACTGCTGTATTATATACAGAAGCAAGCAATGGCACACTGTGTTCTAATACATGTGCACACTGCTGTATTATATACAGAAGCAATGGGGTGTTCTAATACATGTGCACACTGCTGTATTATATACAGGAGCAATGGGGTGTTCTAATACATGTGCACACTGCTGTATTATATACAGAGCAATGGGGTGTTCTAATACATGTGCACACTGCTGTATTATATACAGAAGCAATGGGGTGTTCTAATACATGTGCACACTGCTGTATTATATACAGAAGCAATGGGGTGTTCTAATACATGTGCACACTGCTGTATTATATACACAAGCAATGGGGTGTTCTAATACATGTGCACACTGCTGTATTATATACAGAAGCAATGGGGTGTTCTAATACATGTGCACACTGCTGTATTATATACAGAAGCAATGGGGTGTTCTAATACATGTGCACACTGCTGTATTATATACAGAAGCAATGGGGTGTTCTAATACATGTGCACACTGCTGTATTATATACAGAAGCAATGGGGTGTTCTAATACATGTGCACACTGCTGTATTATATACAGAAGCAATGGGGTGTTCTAATACATGTGCACACTGCTGTATTATATACAGAAGCAATGGGGTGTTCTAATACATGTGCACACTGCTGTATTATATACAGTAGCAATGGGGTGTTCTAATACATGTGCACACTGCTGTATTATATACAGAAGCAATGGGGTGTTCTAATACATGTGCACACTGCTGTATTATATACACAAGCAATGGGGTGTTCTAATACATGTGCACACTGCTGTATTATATACACAAGCAATGGGGTGTTCTAATACATGTGCACACTGCTGTATGGGGTGGGTGTCTAATACATGTGCACACTGCTGTATTATATACACAATACATGTGCCCACTGTTGTATATATTAACAAGCAATGGGGTGTTCTAATAAATGTGCACACTGTTGTATATCTTCTTATTTCTCATAAGAACAGCTGTCTGGTATCTCACAATAAACTACAGCAAATCAACCAAAGATAATGGCAGGCATTAAACAACCTTTAAACACATCCATAGGCTGTAAAGCTGTAACTTATTGATTTGTTCCCTGAAAAAGACTCTGAAGACTTCCAGGAACATCCACACGTGAGCCAAACCTCTCTAAAGACTCATTACCTTTGCTTTAGGGGGCTGATTCGTTTCCCTTCCATTTTATTATGTTTGGGATGATTCTGAGTGGTTCTTTTTACAATTGCTCAGATAGCGTTATTAGTTTTTACTAAGTTTTAAGCCTAACCGATACAGTGAGTGTGTGCGTTTCCATCAGCTACAACATGTTGGTCTCAAATGTGCAGTTTTGAAAGACATACATCTTATACCAAACATTTTCATTGTAAAACAGGATATCTGGTGCTACCTTTAAAGGATAAAGGAAGCTCTCAGTTTCTATGCCTTATTCTCAGGATATCTGTTATTCTGTTTCATTTCAGCAATGTGTTCTGGGTCATGTTACTGGCTGACAGCATGTCTTTTAGCAAGTCTAATGCAATGCATATAAATGTATCCAGTGTGACAGAAATTAAACTGCATAACTAGATTTGACTACACAGGGTCAGTATTATGCAATAAAAACACTCATTTAAGCCTTGGTGTGGTATAAACTCCACAGGGTGCTTTAGGGATGCTAATCCATTCAGTCATTCATGTTACACAGCACTGGTGCAGAGAGGAAGGCAGAGGATTGTGAAGTTCAAGTCCATCCCAAACATGCTAAATATTTGAGATGTGCCTGAAATCTGTCAGAATCTTGAACCCATTTGCCTGCCACTCTGACAAGGTGGATGCATTATCACCATGGGAACAGCCATCTCCACCAGGGTACAAGGGGGCCTGATCCACAGCAGTGCTTAAGTAAACTGAGGCAGCTTTACAGCTCTGGCTAAAAGTTTAGCATTACCTAGAATTTTAGGATTGAGACATAATTTAAAAAAAAACTATATGAACATAATTTAGATCTTTTATTTAACAGTGTGTAATTAAAGAAACTACAAAATGCAATCGTAAAAGTCTACCGGAAGCCATAATAGTAGTAGAGGTAGAGTTTCGATAACTAGGATATTTCGAGCTGCAGCCTGTCCACCAGCAAAAAACACATCTCTGTAAAATGTAAACTGTGCCTGAGAAGTAACTATTTGTAACTGTAACTTGTTACAATTTTCTTCTAGTAACTTGTAACTGTAATGGATTACTTTTTAAAAGTAACTTCCCCAACACTGCCCACAGTATTATCGTAATAACTAACATGATATGACTTCTGCTGTTTCTGCTGTAGGTGCGTTGATGTTCTAAGAGATCGCTCTTGACCCACTTATGGCTCATTGAGGTCCACAATACGGCTCTTTTAAAGTATTCATTTAAAGTTTCTAATGGGTTTGAAAAGGCTGCAATGACAATCGGTAGTCTTAATTTAGAATGCAGCAACGTTGTTTGAACAGGTTTAAAGAGCGAAGAACAACTGAGGTGGTGATGAGTGAAGTTGCTAGTACACTTAGCTTTTTATGTAAATCAACCTTTGTATACAATATTGAGATTAAGTGAGGTTAAGATTTTCAGGGAGCAAAGGTAGTCTGAGTGTGGGTCATTCAACTTTATGTAAGCAATAAACTTGATGCAATAAAGTTTTGATGAAACTTGGTGCAAAGTACCAGTCAAAATATGGTGAAATGTGCCATCCTTATTTTTGTTCTCCTTTTTAAAGTTTATTAGTGAAACTGAATTTGCAACAGCCTTGCAATCTTACTCTAACAGTGTTTTTAAATGTTTGCATATCCCAACAATACATTTAAGAACAGAAAGATTCTCAGCGCAACATATCAATAATGTCAATAGGCAAGGAAATACATTTAAAAATATTGTTTAGAACTATTAATAATGCAAATAAAAGATATGTCATCCTTAACTATTAAACAGTTGATAGTGCTGAATTTAGAAATACTAAAATAGATGTTTGTCATTGAACTCATGAAGTTTCTTTGTACATTTCTTGATATCGGTTAAAAAATATTTGATAGAACTAATTTAATATTGATTATGCTAATAAAATAAGTAGATTTACTGATTACAACTCCTTTAGCGTATCAGTATTACTAATAAAAGGAGAATTAAAATATGTAAAATATTCAAAGTGCAAAAGAGTTCTAACCAATCCACCAAGACATCAATCTTGAAGGTACTAACAAACACAGCAAGACACAGTGGGGTTTCATTAGAGCATTTTACAGCACCAGGGAATCCACCTGGATTGCATCAAGCACTTAGTTTTAGGGATAACTATGGATAGCCGGTTGATGTTTTCCAGGGTGGTTTCCCGGTGCTATAAAATGCTCTAATAAATCCACGCTGTATCCCGATGGAGCACAGGTTGATCAAATCAACACCCTCATTTATAAGAAGTTACTTAATACAAGCAGACATAAGAAAAACTAAAATAACACCATCATACAACTGTCTTCCCCTAAAGTCTCCACGTCAGTCTTTGATTGCCACCAAGTCATGGTTCCTTGTCTGCAGGACGATGTCATCAAACTCCTCCGGCACCTCAAAGTAAAGGGCGTCGTCAAAGCAGAACTCATCAGGAGGCTGGGCAAGGACAGGCAAGCTCAGGACCAGGCCGGTCAGAAGCCCACCCGCAACGGACACTCCAATCGAGACTCTGAGTGCTGAGGCTTGAAAAAGGGCCTGCTCCAAGGCACTGCGACCTTCCCCAGGGTTCAAACCAGGAATGAGCGCCTGCAGCTCCTTCAGTCTGGGATCCCCTTCCACTGGTGCACGGTGAGCAAATGTCTGGTATAGACTTGGACCATAAGTATCTTCGCTAGCAATAAGGATGCAGATAATGCCAGCTGTGGTAGAAATTAACCCAGTCAAGCCATGCAGATTGTGGATACCGCATTGATCCTGGATTCTTAACTTCTTGGCCATAAATGGTGTCAGGTATTTATAGCCCAGCATGCATGCTGTACATCCAATCATCCCTAATGCAAAAGCTCCTACTGGACTAATCATCATATCTACAGAGGCTCCCACTGTGACGCCACCGGCTAGGGTAACGTTCTGGATATCTGCCATGGTTAGCTTGCCCTTTCTGTTCAGCAGTGCAGAAAGAGCAAAGGCTGTCAGGGTAGAAGAGTTGAGTCCTATGAAGGTGTGGATGATGGCTCTGTGTTGGTCATCTCCAGGTAAGGTTAGGGAAGAGTTAAAGGAGGGCCAGAAGACCCACAGAAAGAGAGTCCCCGTGACTGACAAGAGATCAGATTGATATGTGGTGCCACCTTTGGAATGGCCTTCATTAAGACATGGCTAGTAGAGGATGGCGCTCACCCCAAGCCCAAAGTAGCAACCAAAGATATGGATCACGATGGAGCCACCAGCATCATTGATCTTCAGATCTTTCAGGATAGCCCATTCTGTGATTGCAAATATCAAGACTTATAGGAGAGCCATAACCAGGAGCTGGATGGACCCAAATGAAATGAGAACCACGGCGTATGCAAATTCCGCATTGAGAAGGTTGAAGATACCCACATGGATCTTTCCATCGTGGTAGAATTGGAAGAAACCTTGCATGATAATGGCCCACTGGATGGTGAACGTGGCCATCAGGAAATTAAATACCATCCCTCCGAAACCATAGCGCTTTATAAAGGCAAGCAGGTGGCCAAATCCTATGAAGAGCACGACCTGCACATCCACAAAGAAAGGATACACATGGTACACGGAGTTCTGGAGGGGATCCGTCTGGTTGGTTTGAAGAGCAGCGTTTGTGCTGTCATCATAAGTCACAGACACGGTGTACAACACCAGGAGGGGAACTTCAAAGATCAAAGAACTTCACACTGCTGTATTACATGCAATGGGGTGTTCTAATACATGAGCACACTGCTGTATTACATACACAAGCAATAGGGTGTTCTAATACATGTGCGCACTGCTGTATTATATACACAAGCAATGGGGTGTTCTAATACATGTGCACACTGCTGTATTATAGTCACAAGCAATGGGGTGTTCTAATACATGTGCACAGTGCTGTATATCTTCTTATTTCTCATAAGAACAGCTGTCTGGTATCTCACAATAAACTACAGCAAATCAACCAAAGATAATGGCAATTGATATCTGCTTAGAAACACACTCCTCTGAAAGAACACATCTCCTCTCGTTCAGCAGGAAAACACAGGGAGCTGTAACTTACAGGCAGGGAAACGACCATTAAACACAACCATAGGCTGTAAAGCTGTAACTTATTGATTCTTCCCCTGAAAAAGACTCTGAAGACTTCCAGCTCCAGCTTCCAGGAACATCCACACGTGAGCCAAACCTCTCTAAAGACTCATTACCTTTGCTTTAGGGGTCTGTTTCGTTTCCCTTCCATTTTGTTATGCTTGTGATGATTCTGAGTGGTTCTTTTTACAATTGCTCAGATAACGCTATTAGTTTTTACTAAGTTTTAAGCCTAACCGATACAATGAGTGTGTGCGTTTACATTAGCTACAGCACATTAGTCTCAAATGTGCAGTTTTGAAAGACATACATCTTCTAGCAAACATTTTCATTGTAAAACAGGATATCTGGTGCTACCTTTAAAGGATAAAGGAAGCTCTCAGTTTCTATGCCTTATTCTCAGGATATCTGTTATACTTGCACTTTCTGGCTCATTTCAGCAATGTGTTCTGGGTCATATGAATCCAAATTAACATGTATTTTTTACTAAAGTAATACAAAAAAGACTACAAAAGATTTAGAAGTGAGTAGTTTTTCGAGATTTACGATTATACTGTAAATTTATATAAATAATTTATTTGTTATAAATAAATAAATAATTGTTACACGGTGTAATCAATCATTCAATTGGAGTCTCGGTACAACTGCACGTGAATTAATAAAAGTGCAATACCCCGTGCTCACATACTATTTTACCTACACTGTGCAATCCTCGTGCCTAAATACAAATATACATTTTAAACACTTGTGCTCGTAACCCATATTTATATCCCATGTATAAACACCAACATTAACACACTACATACAACACAAAACACTGATAAACATAAAGGGGCGGGACACTCCGCCACAGATGGCAATGGCAGGATCTTTTTGCTGACCAAACTGCCACCTTTGAACAGTGCAATTGTTTATTAAGTCTACTTGTTTATCTGATCATCAGTAGAGTACTATCAGCTCTCTAAAGAGCAGAGTTCAGTGTCAGTTTTAAAAGGTCTCTATGAAAAGGCTTTGGAGAAATCTGATCTAACTAATGTTCTTCAAAGGCAAGAATGAGACTACAGTGGTTCTGTATTAAGGGGTCATAAAAGCATGAGTCTGCCTTTGAACAGCAATGGAAATTGTTTCATATAACTCACAACATGTTTTGTCTGATTACTCTGGGATGCGTTGGGTGCATTTCAGAGTCTATATAGCCATGCCAATGAAACCATGAAGTCTCATTACTTTCAGTGAACAACAGGCTAACCTGCTCAAATAAACTCGCTTTTTGCAGCACTGCAAAACTGAGGAATGTGCTGCAGCACGGCTTTTTAAACACGTGGTATTGGGCGTTTTAGAATATATACTGGGTTTGGACAGCCAATAGTGTGTGTCAAGACGAGGGTCCCGTAAATTCATTTGGAATACAATATATTGGAATGTACTGTATCGGTATCAAGTCTCTAGTCTGAAGCCCTCTAGTGGTTACAAATTAACACTCAGGAAAAAGACCACTTGTGCCAATGAAAAATGATAGGCTATTTATTATTAATAATTATTAAATAATTTCTTTAGTAAAAAAAAAACTAAAAAAAACTAAAAAACATAGCAGTACACTTTTGACAAGAATATTTTATTAACGGCTTTATAATGTGCAAGACATCACTAGATTGTAATGATCACTGTTACCTCACTGCATCC
The DNA here is from genome assembly GCF_017654505.1 of Polyodon spathula. NCBI lineage: Eukaryota > Metazoa > Chordata > Actinopteri > Acipenseriformes > Polyodontidae > Polyodon > Polyodon spathula. Next base: position 19,201,457 of record NC_054556.1, read on the forward strand.
TTCTAATCCTGTCGATTATAATACGTTTTCATAACTTTGAAATCTTTAAAAACACGAATTTAGATTTGTTGCCGGTTTGTTATCTTTGGAGCCACACAAAACGTAACATAATCGTTATAGAAGACAGCACAAACCCATGGGCCGTCATACGCGAGCAGTTTTCTTATGCTTCTCCAGGTTAGTCAAAAGAGCGCATTCCGTCTGTCATTTTAGATGATTAGCGCCCTCTATCTGTAGTCATTCGTCTCCCTTTGATTTATTTTACTTTATTTTTGTCATCTTTATTAATTATAATATCCCTCCTTTTCCTCAAGGCTCCTTATATTTAATTCACAAACCTCCACTTCCCTCAACCTCCTCACCAAATTCATTCTCTGCGCCTCAAATTTCTTGCATTTTAATACATAACGTTCCACTGTTTATGATACTTTACATTTTTTTCACATAATCCATTGTCATGTTTACCCAGTCTAAATACAGGCTCATTCAGAGAACTATGTCCAATCCTTAACCTATCTAATGATCTTTCCTCATTCCTTCCCAATTCCTAATTCACCCAAATACTATTCACCCCTTTCTTGTTACTGTGATAAAACCTTTCTTTTAAACCTTCATCCCATCTCTCCTGCCATTCTTTTACTATCACTCTTATAACATAGCTTCCCATTTCCTGCGATCCCAATGGAATCACCACATCTATCTCCTCTCTTTTTAACCCATTTTTCACTGAAAGATCTACCATCTCATTATCCAGAATGCCAGAGTGACCTGGAATCCAAACTAAACTTACTTCAATAACCATTTTTGTACATTCCTTGTATCTTTATATTATTTCGAAACAGGATATCTTTTCTATTAGTAAAATCTCCTTTCAATGCAATAAGTACACTTAAAGAATCTGAGAATATAACCGCTTTCTTTGGCTTTATTTCAGCTATTTTAACCATTGCAAATAGAATAGCTACCATTTCTGCTACATACACTGATAACTGGTCTGATATCCTTGCTATTTTACAGATTTCCAATTCTAGAATATTGTATGCCATTGCCACTCTTCCTGTTTCTGGATCCTCAGATCCATCTGTAAAAATACATAGAACCATCTTACTCTTCTCCTGTACAAAAGCTTGACTCTTTCTTTTCAATTCCATTTCCTCCTCCCTTCTTCACTTGTTCACTCAATTCTGTACAACAATTGGGTTTTTCCACGAGGGCTCAGAACCTGAGGAAAGTAAGGGACATTTTTTGTCAAAATGGCATATTAAATATCAAATGAAAACTCTTGGTGAGATCTATCTAGTGCCAAAAAGGCCTAACTGAAATCACAAACTGCATTGAATAAAGCGAGAAAGAAATAAAGACACAACTGCAAAATCTAGGTAGACTTAGTGCCAGGAGAGCGTAACTAGCACGCTTACACCCTCCTGGCATTGAGTGTTGCATTGTGGGATGGCTGAGTGACAGCAGATGAGTCAAATGGTTTAAAAAAGCTGTACAATAAAGCTTTGTGTAAAACAATATCTAGCTTTTGTGGATATTTTACTCAGTTAAATTGAAGATTCAAGCAATAAATTCACTACAAAATAAGAACCAGACCATGTCAATTGTAGAACATCTTGTAAATTATATTTTACAGTAGTATTTTAAGTATAATTTATGAAATATGACTGTATATGTGAACATTTATATTTAGATTTTAACAATATATACATATTGATTTATTAATTGTTATTAAATTGAAGAAAAACAAGTCCGGGATAGAACTAGTGAAGAAAACCACACTGCAATGGGTATTCATTTCAGTGTGTTATTATGGGAAAATCTAACTTTTAAGCAAAGTTTCTGGTACTAGTCTTACTTTCTGAAGTTTCATTGTGAAACACTTTAATTTTCTTCAAAATTATATTGATACTGTGCATGTACTAAATGGCAATTGAACACAAACAACCAAAACCTTATATTTGCTCTCCTGTAAAAATATGAACATGTCACATACGCCCCTCTGGTACTAAACCTCAACACACTGCCATTCAAATTTTTCACAAGATTCAGGTTTTCAATTCCCATTTCCTATATCCATTTTTGCATTCAATAACCCAACGCCCCTATTTGTCTCCCACCTCTCCTTTTTATAGTGATTTAGCCACCTATGTTCCATGCTTTTCTGAGGAGGAAATTCAACATGCAGAGTTAGCCTGAGTTGTCAATATTTAACACTTAGTCATTCCCTCCTTTATTCCAGTGACATCTCATTTATCAAAACCTGCATAGCACTAATCAGAGCAGACTTCACGAGTATTTTCAATGCCGCAGTGAAAGGGTTTTACGACTGCGAGTTACCCACAATTCATTGTACATTGCAACGTAGGCAGACAGAGACAGACAGTATGGCGGCCGTCTGAGTAATAAGATATCGATAGGGGTTTTTAAATATTTATAACACCGCTTAGGACAGTTGGTAGCATAAAAAGGCAACGATTTTACATTTTTATTCTGAGCATTTACTGGGCGTAAGGTAAGATATATTTTGTTTCCATTTTACATATTGTGCTAACAGTGAAAATTGAGACCAGCTTCATTTCGCCGGTCACTAGATGAGATATACAAACAAAAAAAAAAAAAAAAAAAAAAAAAAACAAACAGCTTGTTTCTGTAGAATATAGCGTTTATATATAATAAGTATATGCGGTTTATACATATTGACACATCCGTGTTTTGCCTATTTGAAGAACTAATGGAATTACATCTCCAGTCACTCGTTTAATTTTTACAACGTGAGGGTTACGAAGTGAAGACAACACTGGTTTTGAATTGTGGCACGTCTCGCATTGAAATCCTTATTTTAAATAGCGTACCAATTTGTTCTTGAGCAATGTTACTACACTGATTACGAGCATCAGAAATTGAAAAGAGCGAAGTAAATGCTTTGCACCGGTATACAGCACCGTACCTTGTTTTGGATCTGAAACAGTTTCTAATTAAGTAAATCGCATAGACACATTTCTTAATCCTTCCACGCCTGTTTAAAACAGAAACCCTGGATAAAATGAATGAAACGGTTCTGTTTTAGAGAGTGGACCCCCAGTCCAGAGTGTACAGGTGGCAGTTCTGCGGTTTTGAGGTTTAGTTTGTACTCGATAAGTCTCTCCCTGCACTACTGTCACTGAAAAATAAACACATTGCCACGAGATTTACAGTCTGTATTTTATTTGAAAATAACATATTGTACATAATCTCATATTACCATTTAATTTATATCATTATAAACATATTTGTTAATCTTCATGTTTTCAGTAGTTTCACAAATCGATGGATTGTTTATGTCCGATAAATAATATCGCTGTTCAAATCTAGTTTGTGTTTTTCTTTTTTTTTTTAATATGGAGTTTAAATCTAAAATATGTAAATGGTAAACAAGGTTAGCAACACTAAAATAACCTGGGAAAGTTTGTCTTGAAATGCTTCTAAATAGTAATCTGTGTTTTTTAAACATCCCAACAAGTACACACTTGACCACAAAGTAGTAATAACTGTATAAATTACACAACACGATTTTTTTTCTTATCCGCTAATAGCTTAGCAACTGGTGTGTTTTTGTAACTTTACTAAATTGTTGCATTTAAATGTCAGGTTCATGTATTAAGAAAGCAGCATTACTTATTTGCTAATTTACAAAAAAACATAAATAATCCCTTAAATTTAAAAGATTAGTCTGTGCATTGCCAGAGGCTCTGTTAGCAGCCATTTCTGAGTTTCTTTGTAAGCAAGAACAGACTTTTCCACAGCTAGCCAATCAGAAGTGATATGGGTGAGATGTAAACACATTTTAAAATATTTGTGTAGGTGCTAGGCTTGCGCAGTTCAGTTTTCAGAAACGTGCATGGCTCTCTAGAAATATACCCGGAGTGTCTTTCTAGCAACAGAACGAACATAGGAAATCTAAATGAATTAAAACCATTTGTCCAACAGACATAACGGCAAAAAGTAGTGAGGCAGCGTCACTGGCAAGGCTCACCGAGGAGTTTTTACATAACACATTAGGACGGTGGCTTTAATTTCATTATATTACACTGGTAAAATATATCTGATATGATGCAGTTGTTCAATGTAATTCACAGTCTGCTTGAACTGTGAAACATCCCGAATGAATTTAAAACAGTCTGTGTGTAACTGTTTTCTTTTCAACTTTCTTGATAATAGAACAGGTTTACCTTTGATTAATAGGTGTTTTATGGAACTGTGCTCCATGAAATTAGCTTTGAAGTAACACCTGACTGTGTGTCTACATCTTCTTTTGTTGATGTGCTCCAGAATGTCACATGACACCATTGTAATGTATCGAGTGTGCGGGAGGTACTTTTTATTTTGTCCAGCGGCTTTAGTCAGCGATCAGATGGTAAAAATAAACATTAGGGACCACATGTTTTTTGTATAGTTACTGTGTGTGAAACCTTGCATGTCAGGCTTGTTGTATTGGGTTTAGTTGGTTGGAGAGAAACTGTTAGGCTACTGAGTTTGAGCAAAGGATTGATCTACTTTACATATTGTTCGAATACTGTAGCTTATTTTTATAATCCCTGTAGTCGTCTTTCTTACTTTTATACTTTATACATTTTGAAGCAGAAAATAATTACTGTGCTGTCCCTGCCGACCCAACATTCCCCACCCAAACACACACCGGCTTTCAGCCTGCCACACTCCCTCACACAAGACTTGTTGTTCCGGGTGTAATACTTTTATATGTGGATCTTTTCTTTCCTCCAGGTAAAATGGCAAGTCCAAGGACAAGGCGAGTTCTTAAGGAGGTTCGCACTCAAGATGAGAACAGTGTAAGTGCCTTCACACTAGAATCTTGAACCTGTGAATGCCTGACACTTCTGGGACATTTCAGTTGACCTATAAAACTGGCTTATTATTTGGAGTGGTTCACACTGCTGTGTGACAGGATTCTTACTTCCATCTCGGATAGGGCATTTAAGCAGTGCTAACTAATGCTTTAAAAAACATGTTCTTCGCTTCGTTATAAACGTTAATTCAGAACGTGGAAGTCTTTCATTGACCACACAGTCAGCTGTTACCTGGTCTGATGACACATTTAGATGCACAAGGAGGCAGCAGCAGCAACTTAACATTTTGTTTTTGAAATATCTGCATATTCCAAATAAAATACAAGAGAATCCCCCAGGCCTTTGAATAGAAGGGGATTGATCCCAGTATGTGTGGTCTTGGTTCAGTTTTCAGTCCTGTATACACTATTATCTCTTTGGTTTCCCTGCAGCTGTGTTTCGAGTGTGGCGGGTTTAACCCCCAGTGGGTGAGTGTTACGTACGGAATCTGGATTTGTCTCGAGTGCTCGGGGAAGCACAGGGGCCTGGGCGTGCATCTCAGGTGAGGGGGCAGGCTTGTCTTGTTTTGCCTTTCAGAGGTATTAGATAAAATAAAGATGTACCTTTTCAAATTGACTGACAAATAGAATGGTTATCTGTTTTATTTGCTTATTTTTGTAATTGTTTTATCTGGCAGTCTTCATTTCCTGTTTTCTTATATTGTTTTATTTAGATTTTTGTATTATTATTATTATTATTATTATTGTTATTATTTGTTGTCGTTGTATAATTTGTATTACTTGTTGAATGACACTGCATGATTCTTTCTGTTATAACTGACATGTAAAGCGCATTGAGATACTGGGATATGAAAAATGCTGTATAAAAATAAAAGCAAAACATTGAAAATTAATGGAAGCTGTGCACTTGGATCTTCCAGCTTTGTGCGTTCGGTTACGATGGACAAGTGGAAGGATCTAGAGCTGGAGAAGATGAGAGCCGGGGGCAACGGCAAGTTTCGAATGTTCCTGGAGTCTCGGGATGACTACAATCCATGCTGGACGATGCAGGAGAAGTACAACAGCAAACCAGCAGCTCTGTTCAGGGACATGGTAACTCCTACAAGCTTTCAGTTACAAGCTAAAGGGACTGAACACTGGGTGCTGTTAAAGACCTCTGGCATATACAAGATGCCCCTGTCATTTATTAGCCCCCGCTGGAGATGAAACCCCTTGTGATAGGATAATGAAGGCAGTTGTGCGTACATGTCACACTTCACAGATTTCTACATGTGTGTGGAAAACCACTTATCCAAGTATCAGTCTTGATAGCCACATTATTTAGAATACATTATTGATATCAGGGTTTGGGGGTATGGTGAGGGTATCTGTCTGTCCCTTCATTCACACGTCTGTATGTCACTCTTACATTTTTGCATATGCTGATCAAATTGTCTCGGAACTCGTCATTCTTATTCTGTACATTGTGGTTTATCCTGGTCATCTTTTTCATCTATCGCCGTGTGGGGCGGTGTATGTTATTGATAAACCGATACTTGTTTGTATTGAAACATAACTAAATCCTGTCTGGTGCCAGTGAAAAGCAGGGACTGCTTTGTGCAGGCGAGTCATTTTTACAGCAGATGGCTTGTTTGTTTCTGTGTTTGTGTAAACCACCTGTTCAATCTGTATTGTTACTGCATGCAACGTTCAGTTCTTTTGTTAGTGGCCACATCCATGACGCTTGGTAAGAATCGACCCAAACCCTGAGCACTGTTCTGGTTGAAGCTGCTAAACTACCTGTTTCAATCATTTCTATGCACAATGCATACATTTCTCCAGAGGTTGTATGTGTTGCTGCTTGTAGTCCACCAAAGGGATGAATACATTTAATTTATACTTGGTATGAAGACATGTGTTTGCCTATCCTTAAATCTTTCAGCACTAACTTACTTTATATAGCAGTCTGAAGTTTCTTTCCTGGACCTGAGGTTTAAAGACACATTTTAAAACCAGATAAGTGTTGGAAGCCTTGCACACTTCAGCCATTCCCTATTGCATAACATGCCTCAGGTATTTCTTAATTGTTCCCACTGAAGTGCTCGGCATTTGTTCTTTCAAAACCTCATTTCCTCCACTTTTTTCCTGCAGGTTGCTACCTTAGCTGAGGGGAAAGAGTGGTCTGAAGAGACCTCCTCGGCTAACACCTGGGTGGCACCTCAAGCCAAGCCAGCCCTGCCGTCAGCTCATCGGTAAGGAGTAAGAGAGTGGGGCTTGTTTCAGTATAAAATAAAACATAATTGTTCAGCAAAACCTGATGCATTAAACTCCTTTGTTTATGTGGATCATCACTTTCATCTCTGGTACTCAATCCATCAATGGGAAGCATTGTACAGTTTAAAAGGTTACTCATCTTTCTGAAAATAAACTCACAGATATCGCCCACCTGCTCCAAATGTAAATGCTGATTGTTTGTTTCCCGCAGCAGTTCCGCAGGTCCACCCCAGAACTCTGCCTCCTCCTCGGATAAAGCCTTCGAAGACTGGTTGAGCGACGACATCAACTCCTACCAGAGGTAAGACCTGAAATATACTTGGCTAGTCTCTGAAGGTATAATAAAGACAGCTCTGCTCCATGATGCACACCAGCTTAGGCTATTTTAAACCAGGTGCCCCTCCTACATACCAATCTGGTATCGTGTTAGATGATTATGACGTCAGGAGCAGAGCATGCAGTAGCTGTAGCATTTCTATTTAATGCTGATTGTGCTACTGTATCGGATTACCTGTTGTATTAGACAGACACCAGCTTACAGGTCATATTACCTGCCCTGTAAATACCACAGGTAGATCAGTCATTTCCCTCATTGAACTGGCTGCTCTGATGTGTTCTATGTGTTTAAGAAAGGTGTTTCAGACAATTACTGGCTGAGTGCATTGGCTCATTTTCCTTTGTTTTTGTTGCTGTTTGGAAAGATTACATTATTTTCCTGTCCTCTGTGTCTCCTAAAACAATCCCCAATGTCTCTTTATAGTTAAACATATTATATATTGTTTTTGTACATGTTGTATATGTTCTTACTGATTTGTTAATTATTTTGTAAAATATTGAGTTAGCCTTGTAAATACCTCTATTAGTCTATTTAGCACTGTGTTTTTGGTGCAGTTCTAAACATGTAAGTTACATGGGAATGTCATAATTGTACTAATGTTAAGTCTTTGATTTGAATAAGAATTACTGCAGTTAATATATAGCCGCGCTCTGATGCATTCCATGCCTCTTTTTGTCATTCCTGTCATGAGTTTGTTGTATTACACGCTCCTATGGATAATGAGCACTGTTGTTAACACTACATTTACTTCACATAGAAACATACAGTACCTGAAACACACTATGGAGCACATGGGGGATTTTTAGATTTTGTTCAACGAAATATGTTTGAAAACTATTTAGTTTCAAATAAACTCTGCATTGCACACAAGGTACATGTGGTCCTCCTTTTGTATTGCTATCTGTACACAGTACCAGTACACACTATCCTTTGCAGGTCTAGTCTGTGTTCTATGATGTGTCTGGGAGCTGGTGTTTAATTGAAGCAGCTCGGAAGTGATCGGTTGTGAATCTCTCCGCAGTGGCGGGGGATACAGCGGTGGCGAGGAGAATCGCTATGTTGGTTTTGGCAACACTGTCACTCCACAGAAGAAAGAAGATGACTTTTTTAATAATGCCATGTCATCTATATACTCGGTAAGCAAATGAAGCAACACTCACAGATTCTCTGTTGGTGTCCTGGGGTAGTATGCATACAGTTATATAGAAGTGCATCTGGCACCATATATTTTTGATGGATCATGTGGTTGATGATCTAATACATGCATAGTCTTCTGCCTGGCCCAGCATAAGAGATTATTGGTATGGTGTGCTTTACCCTCCAGACAGATCGATGATGCATATATATTTTTTTAAATACCAATTTTTTCTTGTTTACAAACCGTTCCTTATGTTGCCAAAATACAAAGACGATGAGGTGAATCCATATGAGTTTGTGCAATGCAAGCTTTTACTATGACCTGGATTATAGAGGGAAAAGGCTTGTCTGTGACTAAGCTTACCATAAAAACCTGGATTCAAACCTGATCAGCTGGAGTCCTCTTTTCCCGTTACATTTGATTGACTTAATGTCTTAAAATATATGGCAAGGGGGATGTTGAAATTTAACAGCACAGTTGAAACTGGGAATTTATAGTAACCTAGTGTCCTGGGTCAGTTCACATATCTGTCTTGGCATTCGTCGATTAGAGTACGAAACGTGAGTTAAGAAACAAACATTGATTTTTCTTGACTGATCCTGCAAAGCGAGTCAGTTTCTCCTGTGAAGAGTTGAGGTAATATCTGGCGTAATTCTGTTTTTAAAAAGAGCTGACAGCTGGTGCTGAATAAACAGGTCAAATCCGTACACTAATCAATATGGATTGTTTGGATAATTAAACCAGTGCATGAAGAAACTGAACCAAATGAATAGTTCAAGTCTGTTTCTGAAGCACTCCACAGTTTGTACACGGACACCTGACTTCAAACCTGTCAAAGCAAAGCAACACTTTTAATACATTCCTTGTCATTATTGTGCTGTACATCTATCTTAAATCGTTACACAAGTCTCTGCTGCGGATGAAATCTCCTGTGAGTGGGATATAGTGGAGGCGGTCGTGCCTACGTATTGCATATATCTGGAGAACCATTTACCAGTCGTCATGAAACTTGGTATTAACAAGGGGGGTGGGGAAGGGGGTGTTCTCTCTTTTCATCCATATGTTTGTGTGTCATCTTTAGTTATATCTGGATAAGACACATATGTGTGTCAAACGTTACAGTTTTAGAGGGCTACCCCTTTTATAATTCTGTAGTGAGGAACTGCAGTTAAGAGGCTTTATGTGTTCCTCCTTCTGAAAATGCATGGGCTTGTGGAAAGGCATTCTGAGGCAACTGGGAGACCCAACCGTACTGACTTCTAGCTCATTTGACTCTATAAAATCATCCTGCGTTTTAAAGAGGGAGCACTATCTAGAGAAACGATTCTCTCTTCTCTGCGATGAAACCTGCTTTGGACGTTCTTTAGCACACGTTCAAAGCATTATTACCAAAATATTCCTTTATTTATTTAAACAAAAAAACTACACCAAAAACACTAAATGCCATGTCCATTTTTCAACAGGGTTGGAGCAGTTTTGCTGTTGGTGCAAGCAAATTTGCAACAGCTGCAAAAGAAAATGTAAGTAAGATAACAGTATGTTTGCTGTGTAGAAGCAATAAACAGTCCTCATTCCTTTTTATGTACCATATAAATAAATATGTACAGCTATTGCCAAAAGCATCATGTAATCCAAGAAACTACAAAATGATATCACAAAAGTGTACCGGCAACCATAATAGTATTTCATGTTAGATTTTGAAACATTAAGTTTGTGAAACTATGAAGCAGTGTGCATTTCAGTGTGTTAACATTATTCTGTAGGTTTCATTCTATAGAGTGATCCTAAACTTTTGGGCAGAGCTGTATTTGTTTAACAGCAGGTGGTTTGCTTTGTCTAGTGTACAGTACCAGGGTGTATAGAGTTGTGTATCTGTTCCTTTTGAAACATGCTCAAGTAAGAAAAACAAAACTGTTTTCTGAACACCTGTTGAGTCATTTGGTTTTGCAAAGGTTTCTTGATTTTAGATGTTCAAAGGTATATGGGTAGTTTCCCTATCTCCTATAAATATCTAGGTCTTTTCATGGCCAAAGAGAAACCAAATGGAGTAGCACTGCCTTGGAGCATGCTCGTGGTCTTCTGTTTTTTTTTTAAATGTTACTGTCAGTGGAACTGTAATTCAGCGACGGACTGTAGACCAGGGACTGAGTCCATTCCGCTGTGCTGGGAAGTGCTTGAGGCAGTGGGATTCTTCAGAGATTGATGTCCAGCTAGCGGAACACTGCGGGCAGTTCTTGGCAATAACACGATCATATGTTTGCATTTCAATGTAGTGTAACTTAATGCAGTATATTGTAACCCTTAGAGGGTTTAAATAGAAAAAAAAAAAAAAAAAAAGATTACTGCCCTAAAGTTACAAAGTGTAAAGTGTATTACAAGCAATGAGATACACAGTTATTGAAATGTGGTAGGTTTTTTTTTATGTTTGATCACCTGAGTGATTAACACCTGTATGGACACTATTCTGTACAATCTGCAGTTTATGTTGTACCCGAATTTCTCGCTAGCATCTAATTTTATGGTGGGAGGGGCATGTATTTTTACTTGTTTTTCCCTAAATGATTCCATGAACATTTTTTTTTTTAATCTATCCTGCAGACCACAAAACTTGCAAGTCAGGCGACTCAAAAGGTAATGTAACTTTCTTTTTCACCTGTGTTTGTGTTAGATTTTTATTGCCCTTAGTCAGGTGGACAGATGTGTCAGCTGAAGAAGGCAATCACCCAGATGTCTGTCTACTTGACTTAGGGGCTGATTTGATTAACCTATACATCCTTACAAAGAGCATTTTTTAGCCCTGGGTTACCCCAGATTACCCCTTAAAATAAGTGGTTGATGTAATGCAGTTCCACTGTACAGTAGGGTGTTCAAATCAATCAGTAGTTGTGTTTTTTGAATGATAGTTTTCTTGTTAGTGCTTTCATAAGAAACATTTTCCCAAAGCTTCAACTCAGGAGTTATGTAAAGCAGCACACAAGAACTGTTTTTTATGCATATCAGACTTTTATTTTATTAATCTAAACTGTCTTTAAAAAACACGTTCATTATTACTAAATGATTAGGTCAAGCTTTGTGATTTTGTGTGACTGAGTTGTGTATTTAAAGTTTAATGATGAAGCTATATGAAGTCCTTGTGCATTGATGTTTTGGCATGATCTGTTTCTCACTGGAATGCCAGCATATCTTTTTCTAATCTGTTTACCCCGGGTCAGCTTTCTGTACATGCAGCTCTTTTGCTGACATGCTCCTTTTGCCTTTTTCTGCAACCTTTCTCCTGGATTAAGTTTGGGGGCTATAGGCCACCTCTGGAGACGGTAAAGAAGCTATGTTTCGCTGTGCATGCCTCGTTTGTTCTCCTGTTTGCTTGTTTGTTTTTTTAAAGTCAAACCATTTCCCGAGGCTAATTTGTTAATACCTTGTTTTCACAATATTTTTTAAACAATGCATTGGAAATTGTTGACTGACCCCCCCTCTGTCTCTCTCTTGTAATGTCTATCTGCTATTCACTGATCTGAATAAATGAGGGGTTGAGTTCAGGCCTGTGCTTTTTGAAGAGGTAAAGCAGGCCTCCTGGTCATGTCCCATGCGTCTAAACTCAACAGAGGGATCGGAATAGTTTTACATTACCGATAATGAGTTGGCTGTACAATACTGCTGCTTTCTTGAGCTGTTTCAGAGGGCTGTAGTTTGGCAATATACATGATTGCAGAGCCTAAAAAGCCTAAAGTTGCTGTAGTTGCTCATTGTTATGTTTTATCTATATATCACACTCCCAGAGCCAGATTTAAATACACATATCTCTGTTTATGTAAAGATTGGAAAATAATAACCTGTTCTCACAGTATTTAATTTTCTCTTGATTTAATTAATTTCTATGGAAGAATTCTTGATAATCATAAGTCTGTAAACGTTTAAACAACACTTGGTAATCTTGGGCGGCATACTATTTTACTAAATTTACTGCTTATCAGGACCTGACATTTGAATAGTATATTGATTGCCGTTGAATACTGCATGTGGAAATCAGTGAAAATGTGAAATAAATAATACAAATACATAGGACTATACATAAATCAAGTTGACTTTTTTATTGGAAACACGACAGTTTAAACTGTAAACAACAAAATTCAGTTGTTTTATTAGTTAAATTCAGATTTACAGTTACAAAGATAAACCAAATAAGCCTCTGCTCTCCAAAGGTTTTTGTTTTCTTCCTGTATGCAAACTACTTGTACTTGAACAGATTCTGTGTTAAATAAATTCTGATGTCTCTGTCTGCAGTCTGGCTCTGGGATTAAAAAAAAACAAAAAACGAACATAGTGGTCTGTTGGGATGTCTTAAATGCAGTACAGCACTTCCAACTGAATTTCGTGTCCCATTAGCCTGAGGGGAATATTAAATACTTTACTTACCAACTAACAGTGTGTGCTGCACACTGCCTCCCCTCTCCCTGCTGCATTGTAACACCATGTGGCTTGCTTGTAGATGTGCAACTGTGTTCTGGTCGGCTTTGCAATCTATGACGCTGCAGTAGTTGGAAAATCCAGTAGACTGAATGTAAGCCACTGTCTAAAGAGAGCTCTGTAACTTCACTCCATTTATCTTGGGAGATAGTAAGGGTGTAAGAATTAAGGTGCACTCCCTGCTAGTGGATATGAATAGAGGCCATCAGTGCAGGTACATCAGGTTATTTTGTCTTGTAAAATCAATCTTCTTTTCTTAGCATACATTTTGTTTTGCCCCCCGCGGATATATTTATAAATGTTGAAAACACACATCACGAATTCAACGTTTTAAAATCGGTTTATAAAAACATTATCGTTCACAATTTAAATCAGAAAAAATAAATCTAGGTTTTCACAAAATAAAATGTGTTTTGCCAGCTAAATCTGAAGCTAACATGCAAATGAGCCACCACTCATTCAGTCTGGTTTGGCATTGTATGCTGCAGAGCTGTGCTTGCATGCCGAGAGCAACCCCCCCCCCCCCCGCCTCCTCTGCATAGAGCCAAAAGAAAATGTACAAATTTCAAGACACTTTCAAAAGAATTTGTTTAACATTTGTGTCTTTAGCTAAATCTGTCCTTTTTTTTGGTTAAATGTTAAACCTGCATAATTGGAAAAGGCCATTTTGTTTTTGTTCCCCGCAGTTATTTTTTCATGATTAAAACATATTTTTACACTTGTTAAGCCAAATCACTGGAAATTCAGCGTTTTAAAAGTACAATTTGCATGACTTTCAGCTACAGTTTAAGGTTCAGAAAACCGAGCCACATTCGTAGGTGTAAAAAACAAAATGTGCACTTTGCCGTTTATAATTCTGAATCCTAATCAGTGATTTGACCAAATGTGGGCCACATTTGACAACACAGGTCTGAACTTTAGGCTTGAAGTATGTGCCAAAAACTGACCAGGGATAAGAGTTGCTTAACCTAACAGCGACGCCTTCCTTTGTCACAATTTACATTAAATCCGGGGGAAAAAACACCTGTTAAAATAGTACTGCTTTTTTTTTTTTTGTTTTGTTTTTACACTTGTTGCCCCATACATGGAATCTGCCATTTCGGCTCTGTTCACTGCAGTTTCACTGTCACTAGCCACTTCAAACATAATTTCTCCGGTTCTACAAGTCCCAGAGTGATTGCAAATGGCTCATTTGAAAGGTAAGAACTTGGATGAATTATGTGACCTACAGCACAGGAATAGGTTGGGTACCAGGAATGGATTTGTACTGTATCAAGAACCTGTTCACTATTATACTCGCAGTAAGTCAGGATCTTCAATCACATTTAAAAAAAGTGGGACTTAAAAATACCTGCATTGATGGCTTTCATTTATCTGTAACTACTAAACATGCAATAGTGCTAGATTATATAAATGCTAAAAGAAAAGGCTTTCTCAATGTCTTTTTTTGTAATCAGGCCTGTCAAGAGCAATGCTATGTGGCTATCCCAGAGTCTGCTGCGTTTTCTTTTAAAGAACTGCTTCCAGTCATTGTTTAGTAGCTTAGCTGTGGAAGGTGTACAGAGCTTGAAGTCCTGCACAGCTGAATCGGCGTGGCAGTCTGTCCGTGAACTCTATGTGCCTGCCTGTTCTATGTATGTGTATGTACGCAGACACCCCAGTTGTTGTCTTTGCTAGGAAGTCAAGGTTGGAATTGCTTTAAACCTCTGTTTTGGATGCTTTGTGGCAGAGCAATGCCTGGCATAGAAAATGTTGCTTACGATTTTGAATAAAATTCTGACTTTTTTTTTTCTTATTCTGACTAGGCGACAGAGTTAGGTCAGACTATTAATGAAAATGTTATCAAACCTACACATGAAAAGGTAAAGGTGGATCTAAGTGTAGACAATATAATGGTAACTAATCACCTGGTAAGGTTGGGGTACTGGTATTATCAGGGCATGTAAACAAGAACAGGCCATCCTTAAAGTGTACAAAATATTCCAGTAAATCTTACCCAGTATGCATTGCCATCATGTATTAGATCTCACATTTTCCTATATGAAAGATGCAGGCATTACGGTTAAAGGTGAATATAATGTTTTTATTCTATTTGTTTTTGTTCAGAAGTGAAGTTAAAATGTTGATCGCTCCACGTAGAGACTTCATTTTCACCCCTCCCGTTCTATTATATGAAAACAGGAAAAGCAGTGATAGGGAGAGGCAGTCCAAATCTGTGAGGAAATATGAAAAAACTGCAGAAATGTTAAGTAGATATCTATGGAGAGCCCTGCGAAGCATCTTGTGTGTTTAGCATTTGTATTAATAATGGCTTATGAAAAAGGAAATCAAGTAAACATAATCAACTCAAACAATTTATTGGATAAATACTTCCAATTTAATATATGAAGTGTTTTTGTCAGTAAAATCTTTAGCAAACCAAAACATCACATCACTTGAGACTTCTTATTGAGCCACATTTTCAAAGCCTTAACTCCAGTCTTTAATGAACTCCTGCAATCTGTTAATTTAAAAAAACTGGAACCAAACAGCCACGTTATATATTGCAGGTCACTTTAGCAGTCTGTTTATGATAATGATGTAGCTGCAGAATACTGTGAATCTCTGGAAGACTCAGCCTCTGAATTCCGTTATCTGCAGATTTGGACTGCCTCTATCGACAGGTCACAGGGAAGGCAATGTGTAAAGTTTATTAAGCTTGAGTTCTTGTAAAGGAAATACATAGCAGGCAGTTAGAGTGTTTTGAGTTTTCTATTCTTGAAAAATAGTCCCTAGTATAAAAACTTGATTCGGAATTGTTTTTCAATGTACAAAAATAAAAGAACCTCTCCCATGTTTTCAGTGTTGAGAGGGCAGCATTGAAAATAGTGCGTAATACATTTGCCAGTTTTGTTGTTTACTAACAGATATAAAAATAGAAAACCATTAGATATCAAAGACGTATAGCATAATGTGGGCATCTTTGCACTCGGTAAGATTTTCTGTAATTTTTTTGTTAGCTCTAAGACTTTTTTAAATTGTTGGTTTTCTGTAACCCCACTCTGTCATTGAGAGATTTAAAAAATATATTAATTCTGCTCAACAATGTTTTGAAAATAAATATGAAAAATGTAATTGCTATAAGAAATATTCATAGTGCTGGATGAAGGTTAAAGGGAAGGACAGGTTATAGCAAACCAACACTTGTTATGGTGATGCAGTCCCATTCTGATACCCGCTAATCAAAAACAACCTACTAACTGTCTTGGGCAATTGCTTCTTTTAAATCACCAGTCATTTATAGTGCAGTTAGTTGGGTAGTAATAAATCTGATTTTGGGGACATTTATTACATAATTAAATGTACATTAGGGGTGAGATGCACTGTACTGCTTGTGCAATGACTGGCAAAGTGAAACGTCTGCATTCTCACTGCTGCAGTCAGTGCGGTACAGTAGCAAGCAGGGACAGATTCACATGCTGATACTCATATGTTTTCTGATTCTAGCACATTCAGCCAACTGCTTTACAAATTGACTAAGTAATGTACTAAAGATGTGTTTGGTGTCCCCCCCCCCCCCCCCAGTATGAATATTTTCCAAAGTACTAGAATAATAACTCACCCAAAATGTCTGTTTTTTCATTAAACATTGTCTATGGTGCACTTCTTAAAATAAAAGCAAGCACTGCTTTTTCTAAAGAGCAGTTTAAAAACACCTTATCTGTCATAACCTTAAATGTAATGTACACTGTCAGTCTCTTTTTGCTCACCTAATAGTAACTGTTTCACTTGACCAGGTAAAAGAGGGCAAGATATTAGATGATGTTACGAGTGGTGTCGGCCTGCTGGCTAGCAAGGTATGAGGTGTTTCCACACCAAGACTGGACACCCCGAGCCAGCCTCCATATTCAAAGAAACCCAGCTGGGGAGAGGGTTGAGTCTTCTCTTAAAGATGTAGCGCCCCTTAGGAATAGCTTTATGTGATGTGATGTCTTGTTATAAGTATGAGCAGTAGTAAAGATTGCTGTGTATCATCACTTACTGTACTCCAAACCCCACCAAAAGCATAGGGAAAGGTTTACCTTGTTTGATGTGGAGGCTGGCTAGGGTACATGGTGTATGTTTGTCTTTTCAAAAGTATTAATGGTTGTATTTCTTGATTTATTTTGCTGCCTTGGATGTTGAAATTGTGGTAAGTATCTATTTCTACTGTAGGCAAACATACTGCTATACTGTAATTATTAGCAGTTGACCTCTATAGTTTATATATACAGATGTTAGAAGGGCTTTGAATGATTGCTTTCTTCTTGTATGTCCAGTGGATCTAGCCATGATGACTTGGAGTTTACACATGCGGTTTTGTGTGGTACTGACATACATGTTCATTAAAGTCCTCTTATTTAGGGTGTTCACAAAGTTGTTTGGTCTACATGGCTTAAGCTTCTTATAGTTTTATCTTAATGATTTTTAAAGTTTATGGATGATCTGCCTGCACGTGAAGAAAATGATACTTGCAGACATTAGCTGCAACGTTTTGTCTGCTGGTATTGCTTATCATAGTCGGCATGCACAATGAAACTTCACTTCAAATTCAACACAACATCCATGATGACTGTTCCATTTCAAGTGGAACGGAATGGGGAAGGTAGAGATCCACTTTGACTAATGCGGTGTGCATATGCTTTGGGAACTTGTGAACATCCTGCTTGTCGACTGAAATGTACAGCATTGATTTAAAGAGTGATGCCCTGTGCTGCTGTTGAGATTTCTCTCTTCATATTGTTTAAGGTCCAGGGTGTTGGCACTAAAGGCTGGAAGGATATGACCACTTTTTTCTCAGGCAAACCAGAGGACTCATCTGATGGGTAATGGCTTTACTTACAATAGTCTGCTGTGATTTTTTTTTTTTAGCATAACTCCAGCTTAGTGTCACATTCAAATCTATATGTGCCTTGAATTAGTCAACTAACACTTACTGTTTAGCTATTCATTGAATGTTTAAACTAAACTTCAAGACAATAGCCAATAATGATACTTAAAAAAAAAAAAAAAAAAAAAAGTCCTTCCACTAACACACTGGGGCTGCCATCAGCAGTCTAATTTGCAACATGATGTTATACAATAAAAGTGACGCATCGACAACTCTTTTTGTGATTGCCATTTATAAATAAATTTGCCTTCCTTCAATGTTTAAGTTGCCTCCAGCATAATTCGCTTTGAGTACTTTCCTCCATCAGAGATTCCTAAGTGGGCTGACTGTCTCTGTCTATACCATGTGGTGAAACTTGCACAGGCTTAGGCTTTATTCGAACGTACTGTATGTTCAGTATGGCATTCAGAGGAATAAAAAAAATTGTGTAATTTTCAGACTGCCTTTTTGTATTTTGCATTTTTTTTTCTTATTGCCAGGCATGGTATGGGAGACAACTATCAGAACGTGGGCTCCGATGGTGCTTACCAGAACAACACTGCGGCCTCTGACCCGGATTTTTGGGACAGCTTCGCCTCCAAGAACAAGAAGAGTCCGAGCAGCGACAGCTGGACCTGTGCAGACATCAACTCTGCAGCGGAGAAGAAGAGCTCTGACAGCTGGGACAACGGGGGCTCGGAGACCGTGTCTAACAACAAGCACAGCACCGGCGAGAGCTGGGAGGTCTGGGATAACAACTGGGAGAGTGCCGGGAACGGCAAGAGCAAGAAATCCTCCAAGAAGAGCAGCAAACCTGCTGTAGACGACGGCTGGGACAACCCCACCTGGTAGCTTGCTCTCCCTATCTCATCATCTAGATATTACGTGGTGTTATCAAAGAGGACAGTTGCATAACCTCACTTTCCATCGTCTGTACTGTGTGCTGGCAAGTGCATTTATTTATAAACTGTGGGGAGGTTTTTTTTTTTTAAGTCTTTAATAATGAGTAGTGGGTGATCAGTCATTTTTCTTCCATGCCCCTCCCTTAATTATTTAAAACTGATCTTTTTACGTTTCCATTCTGCCTATCAAACTCAGTGACTTTTGCATGTTTTATTTTATTCTATAGTAGGATACAAAATCAAGAAATGTCTATGCATTCTTAGGTGAAACTGCCAGTAGACAAACTAATTCCTTCACTGATGAAGGCACTGGCTGAAATGTTACTATCTGTATTATTAGTTAAGAATCTACGATGGCATGTTTGAAGGTGTGGATAAACTATGTGCATTCTTGCAGGACCTCTGGTCAGACATGAATAATACTTTAGTGATAATGACAGCATTCAAATCTTTGGCTGTATTCACTAAGCAATTATCCCACAGTTTAAAAAAGAAAAAAAAATGAAGCAACAGACTGATACTATAAATAAACAATTCCACAAGTTCTTAATGCACCTTAGTGTTTATTTGCTAGTTCTGCAGCATAAGCCTAATTGTGAATATGCACACTTGTATTTTATTTCCATCACAACTGTCTGCAATGCAAACTTGTAGCTGGCTTTTTTTTTTAACTTCCTGTTTAGTGGAACCTATTCCATTCTTTTGTTCATATACTGTTTCCCCTTTGTAGCGCTAAGAACAGGAGCCATAGCTTTGAGACCATGCTATTTGTGATCTTATAATGAGAATGAAAGGGCAAGTGGAACAGAAGTATGGGGCTAGTGGGAGCCACGACCATGCTGCTTGACAAAGGGGGAGCACAGTATTTTAAATCTAAATTTCCTGCCCTTGGTTAGCTATTTCTCAAGTTAGAAAATGAAGCAGTTCTCTCCTCTGTGTGTGTGTCTGCATGTTTTGGAGTCCTCTGTTTCCAATATCACTGCTACGTGCTGTGCTGTCCAGCACCCAGTGCACTGGGGAGTCTAATACCTGGGGACCAGCATGAGAGGGTGGCTTTTTAAAAGCTTATGTTTTGAAGTGAATATGGTAGGCTTAAGAAAATTAGATATTTTTAAAACTGAAATCAAAGCTTTGGTTTAGCAATGGGTATGTTAATATAAAAGAAAGTAGGAGTTATCATCAGTAAAGCTGTTGTGTTTTATTGTTTCATTTAGTTTATGTGAAGTTGTATAATCAATTTTCAGTATATGGGTTTCCTTTTTTATTCATTGCAGAATCAAGTAAGTCATTAGAGTGAAGTGCATTCGTAATAAGTCAGATTTTTATGTTCAGCAGCAGTGAATGCATATGCTTTAGTTTAATCTCAGTGTAGTTCAAATTTGACTTTGGAGATTATTGACTGTTACAGGACAGCTAGATTTAATTTTAATTGTGTAAATCAATTATTGGTTCACTGGTGTCTGTTTGTGTGCCTATGTGTAGTACTTGATATTTCTGAAATGTGTATTGGTTTTAAAATAAATACTGATTTCACAATTTGTGGCATAATAATGATGATATAATAATAATAATAATAATATGGGGTTTCCCCAAGTTAATATCCAAATTGCAATTGATAATTACTTCAATGCTATCTGCATTCGTAAAGAATTGCACAGGAATTGATGTAAAAAATATCGATGTGTGTGGTTATTGTCCTTGGAATATTACTAAATGACATAGCACTCAGAATATAAGCTAAGGATCGCAGGGCTCGCCTTTGGCACACGCTCACCTGTAACAATCCCCTATCACAAGCCTGCATCTCCTCTGAGGTTAAATGTTTCCGATGTGCCAAGTTCAGAGATTTTTTACATGCATGTGCATTGCTCTGTTTAAAAGCATGGTTGTCAGCTGCAAATTACAGACTCGGAGGGGAAAAAAAAGTGATCCCTAGCAGATTGAGTAGAGTGATTATTTTTGTATTGGATGTAAATTGGTTGTGTTTTCATCAGAAGTAGCAGTGTATGTGAATAGCTTACAAGTGAATCGTTTAGTAAAAGCCGAGTAACGAATCTGAAACTAGAAGCTGGTAGTGATATCCCCACTCTACCGTACAAGCAGAACAAATAACAAAAGACACTGATTGTACGAAAAGAAACAGTGAATATTTTCAACAGAAATACCCTCCACACTGGAGAGATTCTGCAAAGCCGCAGAATCAGGATTTGCTTAGACCATGATTTCATTTTTCAAAGACTTGACTTCCCAAAAGCATATCCCCAAAAATGGATGTGTTCAGTAGATGAATTCCGTTTAGTTATAATAAAGATTGTCATGTTTTATAGATTGATGTGTTCTGTAAAGACAGGTGGCCTTAATACAGGTTTTAATACCCTAGGGACTTAAAATTATATCATTATGTCATATACAAGTTGTATAGTATGTGGTATTTGTATGCTGCATTTTCATGTATTTTCAAAGTAGATTAAAAGTAGATTGTTTTAGTGTTTTAAGCCTGCCTCTTTTCCCTGTCATTGTTTGCAATGGTTTGTGTGTCTGTGCAGGACTTTACCAGGTCATGAACCGGTTCACTGCTGCATTTAACCATGTGGTCCAAATAGCACATTTATGATCAGTACACTTTTTTAATGTGTTTAAAAAGAAGTGATTTATTGTTTTTTGCATTGTAGTCTACTTTTTCAGTAAATTCTTAGTTCATGTTTTATTTTTACTTGCGCTCAAAGTTTTTTTTTTCATGTTTAAGTTTTGCTGGGACAAACGTTTTTCCACATTGAATACAGCACTACCTCTTATGTTGATATTTGAATTCAAATCCACAGCAATGAATTGCTGAAAACTATTTGTGAAAGACCCTTGCATGTATATAATCAAGCACTTTTAATTACAACATAACCTAACAACGAGTTAATGGAATCCAGCAAAGAACTATTCATTCATTTTAAAATTGACTGAAAAAAAGAAAATATATTTGTACGATATTAAAGAATCCTCCTAATGAACACTGATTCTGATCAAACAAACAGCAGCACACAGAATGGGTCTTTCATGCACTTATTTGCACAATACCTTTTTGAAGCAGTTGTTTTCAATGAAATACATGCCAAGCAGTATTGAATATTTAAATATTTGTCCCAGCACTTAAAAAAAAAAAAATGCTTTTGTTAGATTTCCAAAAGGCTGTTCTTGTAAAATGTTGTTATCTTTTTTGAAACTGAGTTTCCTCTCTGCCTTTCATTCCTCCCCGCTTAACCATCATACATTCCATAGTTGTCAGGGAAACTTGTTCTCAGTATTTCTGTGCAATATTCATCAGCATGAGTAAATGGAGCTGTGCCCACTCATCTCTACCATACAGGGCAGCAGCCAACCAACAAACCAGTGGCGTCAGTCTTACGAATTCTGTAATGAGTGTGCTACATGTGTACCAGAGAATGGTGTTAGATCTCTTGCTGTGTAATCTTGTTTGGAAAAAAAAAAACCTAATAAAACAAGTAAAAGTGTGTTAAGGTTTGACTTTTTCAAAGCAATGTGGGGAGGAAAGTCAGGCATCTCTGCAGTTTGATAGATAGGTAGAGATGTGTGTGTGTGTGTGTGTGTGTATATATATATATATATATATATATATATATATATATATATTATATTACTATATTTTTAGTTAAACCTGAAAAATGATTTTGATTAACCTTGCTTTGGAATTATACATTTCTAAAGAACTCCATATGAAACTGTTATAGAAAACATTTTATAGGCATGGTGGACGGGAATCATAAAGTTTAACAAAAGCATGGTAAAGCAAATGCATGCATTTAAATTGGCAAATTATAGCGTAATGCAGTGTAACCATGGGAAAGGCATGGGGAAACTACAAAATTAGTGAAAGTTTGAAAATGTACATTTGGTGTAAAGTACTGGCAGGTCAACACTAAGTCACAGTGCCAGTGTAGTTGCAAAGCTGTATGCAAATGACCATGTGCCAGGCCACAGTAGAATTATAAAAGTATGCTTTCATTTTCATGAGGGAGCATTTACAGTATGTAGCACCAATATATGGTTACTTTAGATTTATCTATTTTTTTAGGAATAGGTGTTTTTATTGATGCTTTATTTATTTGTATTCTTTTGAAACCATTTCTCACAAAAAAAAAAACCCATAGGCTCAAACCAAACATGTTGAGATTTATAAAGGAAAAACCAAAAGAAAACAAATGCGGGGTTTCCTTACATACTGAAAGTTTCCTTGCGTATTGTAAATGCTGATATCTTCCCAGCCACAAGGGGAGACAACACTGAAGACTGGAATAGCAGTGCTGTCAATTCAGTGTAAATGCCTTACAGATTCAAGCAGCTGAAGGTAGGTATAAACCTCTTGAAGAGTAAGCAATGTGTATATGCTTCACCATTTACCAAAAACTGGGGGACACACAGTGTATCCTGGGGGGCTGTGAGAAGGTTCAGGAAAGAACTAAATTACCGCACATATCATAACTTATATATATGAAGTTAAAGCAAATCTTAGTGCTGACACCTCCTAGCATCTCAACGTTTCTAGATGGCACTGTGCATCTGACTGGTGCCTTTTATTTAAGCTTGCATGTTATTGGACTTGCACATACAGAGAAGCCAGTGGCATGTTGGATTTTTTAATGGTCATATGTATGACCATTAAAAAATCTAAATCTATACTGCATCTTGTAAAGTGCTTTGTGATGGTGGTCTGCTATGAAAGGCGCTATATAAATTAGATTGATTGAATGATAGATGGGTAATAGTAGAACAGTGTTAATGTAAGTAGTTCAAATTCAGATAGTCGTATTTCACAGTAAGTCTTGCATAGTATGTAATCTCCAGTACATACCCACTGCAGTGCCGTTTTACAAAGATTGCTGAGCTTGAGTAATCCCATGCGGACTAGGGCTAAACAAACCATTTCAAAGAGCAGTCTTTGGATCTGATTGAGATCATTCGCTGTTCCGGTACTGATTTGGTTTGTGTGTCTTCCCCTAGAGGGACAGGGAGAGCTGCCCGCCTCCAGCCCACGCCTGCACCTGTACCTCTGATATCAAGGGGGCTCCAGGACCCCCAGTAAGTGCTTCCACCAAGGGCTAAATTCTATTGACAATTAGTATGATCGCAAAAAAAGACTGTAGTCACGTATGTCCTAAGCCCATATGGTATAGATACCGAGCATGGAGACGACAGACAGAGAAGCCTCTTAATACCTCCAGGATCATCGATCAAGTCAGTCTGAAGGCTCTCTCCAGGGGTTCAGGTAATCTGATCAATTGTCTATCTCTGTTAATACTAGTGGCAGGTGTTGTATCTAAACACTAGCGTTCAATGTAGAATGTAATGGGGTTGTTTGGAACTAATAAAGGGTAAGCTCTTACATTTTTAAACATGGTCTGGTCTCATCCTTATGGTGTAACAAAGTAGTTAATTCCATGTTCAGCTTAATTTATAGTCCTGACACTCTCTTTGACACTTTACACCCATTCAGTGAGTAGAACGAATGAGTAATATCCTGGTAACAGAACAGCATATCCCCTTATTTCCTTTATCCATTACAGTTATCTGATCCATTTTACTTTCCCAGGGTCCTCCCGGGCAGAGGGGAACAAGGAGAGGAGGTCAGGGAACATATTCTTAAATGTAATAGTGGGTTTTATTTCTGCCTGAGCTTTTAAGTTTTGCTTTCATTCGTTCTATAATCCATTGAAAAATGCTTCTGGCTGAGACATGTCTAAACTAATTATAGCTTAATAATTATGGATGTTCTATAATTATACAGGTCTGAATCTGTTGAAAAGGTTTAAGGGTAAGACATGTGCTTTACCGTTCATCTCCACAAGAGGTCAGTACATGGCTTCGTGTGTGTGAAAAGCTTACAAACAGGTTTGCTAAACTGGCATTTGCCAGGAGAAAGAGAATTTTTGTTCTGAGTATCATCGTGTATCCAGACCATGGTCCCGTGGCTGCTCAGTAAAGTAACTGATTCCATAGCAGAGCCTGCCAGCAGTGTTGTGGTTCTGCACAGAGAGCCCTTGATTTAGAACTTCTTGCAGGAGGAAGCTCGATAGAGAATGAAACAATGAAAGCACCCCACTACAGGAGCACTGCTTTATTGATCTGTCACTGATTCAATTCAAATGTAAGATTACAAGTACTTGTATAGATTGAATTTCTTAATGACTAAGAATACCTGCTTCAGCTCTTTCAACGCTGCTGATCTGTAGATAGGTCTGGAAAGATAATACCACACAGAACTGCTGTTTTTTTCTGTGTAATTGTTGTAGTTTTAATGTGTTTGACTGGGATTATCACAATGATCATAAACAGTTTTTCCATAGACAATAATGAAAAATAATATGTCACAAAGCTTCGCAGAAAGAAATGGTTCACTTAAGCAGAAGAGGCAAGTAATGAATGCTTGTTTAAAATGAAGTTGTGTTTTGTTAATAATTGCAACAATCCCCTTGAAACCTGGTAATTAATGACCTGGCATTACTGTTAAGAATAGACTTGTTTCTCAAGGAACATCTGTCTTTTTCCTAAAAGAAAGAAAGCAATCTTACTTTAACATAGATATGTGACTAGCATTTTTATAAACCATGTTTTGCCAAGGGATAGTAAACTAAAGAAACAGTGTTTAATTTATTTTGGTACATAAAAGGACATGAATCTTAAAAGTTAGCATGGGTACCCCCATATTATTCTTAGTCTTTTGTGTAAAATCCCTGAAAACACACAAATATCATTATTAGCATTGCTCAAAATGACTGCATTTTATAAGTTTGTGCTTTATTTTATGTAACTAGAAATAAAACAGTTCTGAAAAAGTTCAATTCTACACTTTAAAATGGTATCACCTTGTTCGCCAGGGAGAGCCTGGACCTCCAGGGAAGCTGGGACCCAATGGAAGGAGAGGTCCACTGGGGTCCCAGGGGCCGAGTGGAACTGCTGTCCTGGGGCCTGAGGTGGGTATCTCTCTACAGGAGAGTATGGTGAGAGTGGCGAGACCCCTCATTCAGCCAATAGGGGGCACAATGTGATAAACAACTCTCCTTCAGTACCTCATAAAATTGATAGGGTTGAGCTCATGTTTGGTTGCCATTGAATCTATAATACTGGTCTACGTGATTTATTTTTATTTCATAGGGCCCTCCTGGGACGAAAGGAGAAACAGGAGACAGCAATCAAGGTCATGGCTTTTCAAGGCTATGAGGCTTCCTTATTTTACAATCCCAAGAAATTATTATAATTATAATTATGTTCAAGGATAAACTATAATTATGTTCAAGGAGGAATGTGGGAAATGCATCTCAAATCTAATGGTCTCAGGAAGAGGTGATGAGGATTGGGTGGGAATGGAGACTGAACTACTACCTCTCTCACCCCCTAAGAGTCCAGGGCAGGCTTGAGGCATTGAGCCTAAACTACTACTTCTTCCCTCACCTCCTAAGAGAAAGGATGCTCCCTCCTGTCCCCAGGCAGGCTTGAGGCATGGAGACTGGACTGTTCCCACTCTCACCCCCCTAAGAGAAAGGGTGCTCCTTCCAGTCCAGGGCAGGCTTGAGGTATGGAGCCTAAACTACTACTTCCTCCCTCACTCCTTAATAGAAAGGGTGCTTGAAGTAACTTACAAAAAAAATGGATGGTCAGTAAGTAGATTCAAGAAAATGCACAGAGTCCTTTTCTTCAATCAGTTGTTAGGTTTATTGAAATATGCAGGGAGTCTGGTCCCAGGTACAGGACAAACAGAATACTCATCATTACAATGTTTGCATGACATTAAATACGCTTCTGTGTAGATGGTCCACCTCCTCTTTCTCTGACACTTAACCAATAGCAAAGGTACTTTAATTTATTGTGTGTGTGTGTGTGTGTAGTCTAGAGTGACAACCTCTGAACTCAGTGCATTCTTCACACTCCTGAAGACAAAAGGTCCATAAATCTGCCTTTTGTTATCTTCTTGAGACCCCTTTGATCCCAGTGGCATTATCTCTTTCGATCTCTCTGAAGTCTTAGAGCCTGGCCCCTTCTGGTCCACAGCATTGTTATCTTGTTAGCTTGCAGTCAATGCTGGACAAGAAGCTTGTAGACACAATGTCTCTATCAATGGTTAGCAGTACATGCAATTTGCACCAAACAGTCTGCTATCTGCAATATTAGTCTCCTTTCAGAAAAGAACACCAGTATAGCTCTGCCAGTCCACATGCGTGGCAAACTGCTAATCAATTCTCGATCCATGTTTTCCAACAGTGCTGTATAATGTAGATTCTTAGAACAGAGAATGGCACACTCAGGATAGGGTCAAACCACACACTGGGAAACAAACTTACAAAGCGATAAGGAAAGTCCAGGAGAGGTCTTCAGATTCAACATGTAGAATGTCTGTGGTGAAAGACATATCTCAAACAAAGACTGTGAACCCCCAGCTTACCCAACTGCTTATCACAAGAGTGCAGTGCCTCTCCCTCACAATATACTGTAACCTTAATTATGTCAGTTCCAGAGCACTCAGTGGTCATCTGGCTCAGCGTCCAGTTTCTGATCCTATCATGCTGTCCAGAGGTACCTCTCTGTGCACAGCACCCAAGTTACAACTGGCACTCCTTTTAAAAGACAATGAATTTCCCCCATGAAAGGACCAGGAAGTCAATTTTTCTAGAGATATTAATTCCTTTAAATGCATAAAATATGTTAATCCCTTTAGCTATAGATATAATCCCTTTTTAAATGCACATATCAATCCCAACAATACAGGTGGCCTGCATAGCAGTTGCCTACTGTAGCTTGGAGGGCATTTCTAACTTCAAGCTGTATTTAAAAAAATAAAGCCATTGTGCTTTCATTGTATGTACCACACATTCCTTTAGTGAGCGGCTGATCTTAAGAATAACAAAATAACAGCTACACCACACCCTAAAGCACTTCAGAACTTTTTAATAATATCCACACATGAATCCGCACAAACTCTCAATGCTACCGGCAGTATATTTTAATTTGAATTTATTTGCAGTGTGTACCTAACAATTCAGCATTTCCAGCAGCTGTAATATTTTTTAATATTCCCTCTCCTGCTGTCCTAATTCAAGATAACCTGGATAAATGATTCCATCCCAGAGAATGGAAGTCTTCTCTGTCGCTAGTACACCAGAGTGTAACCATTAGCCTGTCCCCGCCCAGCAGCTGGATGGAAGGGATCTCACATTGGTTCCATGCTGTATTTCTTCCCATTGTGTTTGCATATCCACTCAGGACAGTAGCGGGTTAACAGTTGAACATTTTCAGAAGCAAAACACAAGTTTCCGTTGTTCTTCTGGGATGAAACCTACTTTGTGTTTTTATAGTCTGTTAATTACACCTGCTGAGAAATTTGAGGTATATCTTTTGATGACTCAATTGATTCCCGTGCTTTTGAGCAAGTTGACTGGTATCCAAATAGTTCTTACCGTGGCTTTGTTTTCTCCTTACTTCATTCAGTCATGTTCTAAGTCACATGTATCACAGTGCTGACTGTGTGATACAAACTTTGGAGGCATCTGTGCAATATATACATGCTACACTGAAATATATCTAATACAATCAGTACTGGAATCTGGGGACATATCTGTCAGGCTTACACTTATATACATGCAGTCTATGTGTTGTAGGCCTAGGTGTACTTTTCAGATAGCTCCAATGTTGTCCTTGCAGCTTAGACGTTTGTTACTAACACTCTTGTTTGACAAAGCTGTTCTGCTAGAATGTGCTAATCATGTTTAGTGTGAAGGTACATAGTTGTCATTCATAAAACATGATGGATAAACCGTTTCAGGTTCTTTGTAAACTATTTGTGTTATTCTAATATTGAGCAATGTATTTACTTAAGCTGAGGGAACACAAAGCCACTTTGTGGCTTGGAACTTGGTTTGAGGAGACTAGGTTTCAAATCACCACATGGCACACCAGGGAAGACTTGAGGTTTGATACAGCAAATTTGCTTCAAACTAGGTCTCCTGGAACCAGGTTTCAAACCCCTGTTTGTATTCCCTCAGCTTTATTCTATCACCATAATCTCAGCAATGGGTTCCTGTTTATATTGATCACTGAATGAAGTATATATAGAATATATACTTATCCACCCACGAGAGGTCAGGGCTTGTTAACACTGAGGGGCTGGAACACATCTTGTAATATGTGTTATAACATATAGTGAAATAAGAATTATTAAAGCTACAGCTACATGTAGCTGAACAGTGCATCTTTGTTCTGGGATGTTATGGCAGGGAAAATATCTATCTATACCGAGTCCTGCCAGGGTCTACTCTATATTATATACAACTGAGACCTGGTTTATTCCTCTCTATTCTTTGCTTTTCAGAGTCCCCCTCCAGCCCTGCAGGGCCTAAAGAAAGAGACGGATTACCGGGCCCAAACGCAAAATGAAGTATTAAATGCACAGGTACTGCTTTCCAGAGAGCCACTGATTCATGTAAACTGTTTAAAACCACTAAGAAATTGTTTGTAAATAACCAAACTGGCTCAGAAAACCTGCTTTGCACATTCTTAAAAACAGAGCTTGTTGCCTTTTAAAGAAGCAACACATTATTGAATCATTTATTTCCTTTAATTGTTTCTTTATAGTATTTCTTGATCTTCTGCATTCTTTTGCCTCAGTAGGTCATTCTCAACAGGCTTGCTATATTCTATTTCAGCAATATCAGGAAATTAACCTGCAGTGCTCACAAACTTACAAATTCAGAAGCGAAGACTGAAAAACCAGCCCTTCAGTTCAATGAAATAGTTGCATCTCAGGCTGCTGTTTTGTGTACACAGTCTCTAGCCCTGACTGTCACACTGAGTTGTAATTCTTATTGTTTCAGGGGATCCGAGGAGTGGAAGGTGTGGCGGGCCCTCAGGACCAAGGGTAGGTTGTGTTACTACTGTACTATGCTGAACTGTACAGCTGCATTCACTCACTAGCTTACCCAAGATAACATGAGGTGGTCCCAGATTAGTGCCCATCAGGGTCTGTGAAAACCACCTGTTGTGTTGGCAAGTGATATATACTGTACCTGTTTTTATAGGCCATGAAATCTGAGTAAAAAGATTCTGCTGAACATAAGCACCGTTTAATGGCAGTGCTATAAAACAGTGCATTGTAATGCTACATGCTGTTTTAAAGATGATGTAGTTCTGCTGGGTTATACCGGGTTTGACACTAAACCCAGTCTTGGGTTATAGAAATACTTAGCTATATTGTTTAAATGACCAGGTGCTGGAGATTTGAGCTATCGGATCTCTGTGTTGTCAGTCCTCAACATTAATAAACTGCCCTCCCCATAGCTGCTTGAACCACTCCTAAAAGCTTACCGATTGATGACCTGTAGACATAAAGGAGGCTTAATACAAGATTCATTCCTGTGTTAATGTGATGAGAGCAGATTTCAATTTCAGTGTCCTGGCCACTTAAACAATAACCCTAAATTAGGGGAGTTTTGAAGCCCAGGACTGGGTGCAGGGCTAGTGCTGTGTCTAACCTGGGGTATAGATATTGTAGTCATCACAACAGACAGGGTATTAAACCTGTACAGTTGAATAAATCAAAGTTGATGGCTGTTTGGTGCAGGTGTCATTGTTTTAGCTATGCCGTTTTGATTTTTTCAGTTTATTATCTGGCCGGTGGTTTTGTTGAGAATAATAACAAATTCACAGTGAAACTGTGGGGTGAGAATGAAATACAGTGTTGTAAATCCATTTATTTTTAACCCATAAGTAATCAACACTCATAGTGCTAAAAGAAACTTATTGCGTTGGATGACAAATGTTTTGACTCTGAGTTGAAAACATAGTCATTGAATTTACTCTGTTTCTTTTAGCATTTTAGTGTTTTAGTTATTTATTTTTAAATACATACAGTAGTGTGAAAATGTGTTAAACATCCCCGTTGTGCATATGAAATCAAACAACAGGAACTAAAAATCCTGGAAAATTGTTAATAGACCCACAAGCAGTTCCTTTAAAGCAGTAAAAGAAAAGGAACACAAAAGGAAGTTGTTTAAGATGCTTAATTAAACCAAAGTGGTCTAACATGTTCACACACGAGTACCTATTGTTTCTGTATCACTGATTACTGACTGAAGATTGAATTTCTCACACCCAGGTTTTCATGCAGGTAGATATGTAAAGGGTATAAATGACTTGAGGCATTCTGATAAATGTGCGTGCACACTACTGTAGATAATGTCATTATCCATGTCTTTAGATTTTTTGCCAGTTGGCATTTAGATTTGCCTCTGTTTAGATACTTAACATAGACACCACAGACATGTTCACAAAGACACGTCCTGTGAAAGCCACAGGGTTACCTTTCCTGTCCCAACGGTGATCCATACATTGGCTTTGCTTCCTATCATTAAACACAATTACTTTGTCCTACTGGATCCATGCTGTGTGTGACTCTTTCTGCACTGTGTGATTTAGTGATTTCAGGGAATGCCAGGATCCCCACGTGGAGGAGGGGACAGAGGATCGCCAGGCCCAGTTGGACCTATTGTAAGTGCATTATCTAGAAAGACCAGTTTGTCATGTATTAATCTAGTCCAGGCGCTGAGTCATTCTGCTGACGGCTTTCAGGTTTACAGTTCTGTTGCAAACATGTACTCACTGCAGCAAACCCAAACTGTGTCTTGATTATGGTTTTTACTCACGCAGTGACACCAAAAAAAAAAGTTACATGTTGAACAATGCTAAAACATTACTTCCCATTTAGTAAGAAATTCAGAAAGCATAATAACAGCATAGTAATACCTTGCTGATTCAGTGGCCAGTATTTCTTAGTTCGTTAGGTAGGGCAGTTGACTTGATTTGATCAACCTGTACCCAGTCTGGATGGGAATTTTGCCTCGATTTAATTTAAGGTGAAAGCTCTCTGTAATATGTGATATTTAATATTTATCACATCTCATCTTGCTAAAGAAAGTTATTTAAAGATGGAGCTCTCCTTAAAAAATGATTGCAAAGTAGAAAAAAAAACAAAAAACCTTAAGTGTTCAAGACACCCTCCATAAAACTTGAATGTGACAATAGATGTGCAGATGTACCCTGTGGTAGTTCCATTAAAGGTGAAACTATGTAAAATAATTCATTTTTTTTTTCACTTGTAGGCAAAGTTCCCATCTTAAAGATCCTTGTCTGTTTACTGACTGAAACACAGCAGCTGGTTTTTGACCGATAATGAGGGCCTACTGAAAAGGGAGCCGTCTGGTAGGTGCCCAGGGAAATCTTACACCTTATCCAGGCAATGCTCTTTTATGCATTACCATGGAAAGATAAATAATGATTTGGACTCCTCTTCAAACAATAGCATCAGTTTTATTATTCATCAAACTACTATCTAGAGAAAACAATTTGATTTGATAGGCCTCACTACTTATCAAGTTGCCTAAACTCACCTTTGGTGTACCGTGGTGCAGTATTCATGGTGTTCTGTGTTACAGGGGCTCCCTGGTCACAAAGGAGAACGAGGAGAAAAGGGCAATGTACTCCCTAGCAGGGCAATGCACAGGGCAATGTACTCCCTAGCTGCTGTTTCTTTATTTTAGGATTCTGAAATATTCTTCATGCAGGAAACATTGCTGAAAAGCCCAGGCTAAAGTGTGCAGTTATAATGTTAGTGCGCAAGTTTGGTACCAGTCCACCCAAATTGACATTCAAACCTGCAGATCTGTGACAGTTCTTGTACAACCTGCAGAACCAAACTTGTATGTAAGATCACTGTTTGGTGATGTAGTTTGTCATTAGCAGCATATGATTGCAGGTACACTGAATTTATTAATGGGTTCTTATCTCAAGTTGCAAATTATATCATTGTAAATGAAGCAGTGCAGTTGTTGTTTTCTTTTTCTGAAATGTCAATTTCAAAATAAGCTCCAGTTGTTGAAACTTGGGACCTGTGTTTGTTACACTTTTAATGGTTGTAATTGTTTTTACTGCAATTAGCTTCTATTAAATGTTTGTATTGTAAGTACTGTAATATTAGTAAGCCAGTGTTTTTTCTGATTCAAGGGTCAACCGCAAACATTATATTAGCCTTTTACCATTTATCAACTTGTAACCCAGTTCTGTGAACAACTTGTCCATAGTAAATTTTTCATTTATCCAACCTCAAACACTAGTACTTCAAATAGAGCAAATATACACACAAATTGCATATATAATCTTAATCTTTGTATGTGCTTGTACAGCTATGACCAAACGTTTTGCATCACCCTTTAGAATTTACAAATGTTGCTTCATAAAATCGAATGAAACCTGCTTAATAATGTCATGTTAACATCTTGAATTGCATACTACTTGGTAGTTTTTCATATACCAAAACCGACAAATTGAAAACTGACATTACAAAATCTAACATGAAATATTTATGATTGCAGCGCATGTGTTGAAGCTTGAATCCCTCCTTCATGAAATGCAGAACCCGGCCCCACTGAAGGAGGAGGTGGGGGCTGATAGGGGAGCCAGGCATCTTGGGACCCACTGGCCTCAAAGGAAGGAGGGGGGCTCCGGAGAGAGCTTTGGCAGAAGGAGACCCTGGCAAGCCTGCATACCCAGGAGAGCGAGGTGAGCACCTGGACTGGGCTGTGGAACTGTGTCTGCCAAACTGGCTCTGCCTGCTCTATAGTTTACAGTAGGAGGCTGACTCCCTTTGAGCCAGAAAGGCATCAGTTTCCAAATATCTTGCAAGTTTTGCCCTGCCATTTTGGCACCAATTTCTCTATTGGTTTACTGCATGGTTCTGACTATGTTGGAGCCCCGATAGTTGGTTGGAGTGGGGGAAAGTATGAGGGGTCCCTGAATGGTTCACCTGATAAAGGGACTTACGCAGGGTGTGCAGAGGGAGTCATACAGCCTGGTAAAGGCACGGGCGTGTGGTGTGCAGGGGGAGTCATACAGCCTGGTAAAGGCAGGCACGGGGAGTCATACAGCCTGGTAAAGGCACGGGCGTGTGGTGTGCAGGGGGAGTCATACAGCCTGGTAAAGGCACGGGCATGTGGTGTGCAGGGGGAGTCATACAGCCTGGTAAGCGCAGGCTACACCACACGTCCCCTCATATGATGTCAGGCACGGGCATGTGGTGTGCAGGGGGAGTCATACAGCCTGGTAAAGGCACGGGCGTGTGGTGTGCAGAGTCATATAGTCAGGGTGGCATAGGTTAGTGACCTGACTGTGCAAAGTCGCCTGTCGTCTATGGGGATTTCAAAGGGAGCGATGCATTAGCTTTGGTGCTTCCACACTTAAAGATGCAAAACCAGCAGGGACTGTTTCTCCTCATCGCGCTACAGCGGATTCTGCTGGCCAGATGCCTAGTGAGCTCAAGTGGACACATGCAGGGCTGGCCGTCCTCCAGAGGTCACCTGCTCATTGAATGTAACCTTGTGTAATTTAATTATGTTAGCTACAAAACAACTCTCTCCATCGTAGTTTTACTAACCAGTGGTATATAATATATTCAGCCTGTACTGCCACTAAACACAGATGGGCTTGTCCACACTCTGATTAAAAGGTTGGAGAGAGAGCTCAAAGGTCCACGAGCGATAATCTCCAAAAATATGATTATCACATCTGTAACTTGTATATACAGTATTAAAATCTCTTTGAGTATGTAGTAAACCTGTAATAATGAGTTAACTTGAAATATAAGTAGTATGTGACAATGAGCCTGTCCTTAATTAGCTTCAAGTTTGCACCATCATCCTAAACTGTTGCTGTTTTAAAGTTGACATGGGCAGGTTGCATAATTACTGGTCATATCACACATTTCATAACTTCTCTTTCTCATATCAATGCTCCTTATATTTCTTCATATAAATGAGGGACTACTGTTCATAGTATTTGTTTTTACTAATTAAGGATACTGGATATTGCAGATTTAGCAAAGTACATTGTTAATGTCAATTACAAATGCAGGCCTTGCAGAAGTCAAACAAATTGAATTTCCAAAGGCAAGCCAGACATGACCAGATGTCCAGAGAACTGAGTCTGCTACAGTCTTGGTGTGTTTGTTTTAACAGGAAGACCGGGGCCAGTCGGTGAGAAAGGAATTCAAGGGTCACCAGGGCCACCAGGTAATCCTCTTAATGTTGTGAACAATCTGTATCACAAACATCTTTCCCTGTTTTTTGAGTTGAATTTAAAGGGATGTCATCTACATTTTCCTAAGATTGTCTATTGTATGATCATTATTAACCGTGCCTGCTATTCCAGACAACATTGCTTCTGAAAAGACTCCTATGGCTGATTGCGGGGCAGTGAGGTGGGTAAGCTAATCAGTTTTGCATGGGTTTTAGCATACAATGCTAGTTTCAGTACACAGCACAAACCTTGCTTTCAGAGGGGTATGGAATGGGTTACCTAACCTTGAGGCTGAATCATTAGGATCCACTTGAAGACCCGACTTGACAAAATGAGATCAATCTGCTGTGAGGAACAGAACAGGCATGGATGGAAACACATGTTCTTAATGGCAAATAGTGATCTGAGCAGAAACAACCAACGGAAACCATACAGAACAAGCACAATAGGATATTAAACAGATAAGAAATTAACTATAGGTAAAATGTAGATGATATAAAGTGTCCCTTTTAAAATAATTACCCCTGAAATCACCCACAGGAATTCTCTGGATATTAGTAGATGTTGCAGCCTGTTCAAGCCCCTGTGCTGTTCAATCAGGCTCCTGTTCAGTCAGGGTCCTGTTCAAGCCCTTGTGTTGTTCAGTCAGGGTCCTGTTCAATCAAGCTCCTGTTCAGTCAGGGTCCTGTTCAAGCCCCTGTGTTGTTCAGTCAGGCTCCTGTTCTAGCCTCTGTGTTGTTCAGTCAGGCTCCTGTTCAATCCCCTGTGTTGTTCAGTCAGCTCGCTCTAACACTTTACAACAAGGTCCACAAACTTCCATCCACTCCAATGGAAAACACAGCCATTCCTATAGTGTTCCACTGGAATTCATTATAAATCTGTGGATATTATTTTCATAATATTGGATTAATTTATAAAGAAGAAACTCGTGCACTATATTTTATTCTCCCAAACACACAAATCTTTGCTCGACTCATTTCCATACATTAATAAATAACCCTTCCACCCTTTCCCGAGGAGTAGATCATTTTAGACACAGCAGTTCATAAGTTCAGTTTTAATTCTTATTTTTATAAGAGTTTCAGCTCCTCGTTCTGAATTTCACAATGTATAGTGTTTTGATTACATAACCTCATCTTAATGTGAAATCCAATGCACTGGCCGATCTTTAAAACGCAAAGAAGTAATTATGTTTTGTAATGCTCATATTCTTCCTCTAATTGTGAAATTCAACTTGTGTTTTGAATTCTGCAACATATCACCAGAGTACCATAGAAATGTGTTGGCCCTTTCCAAATATTATTACACAAAATGGACAGTACAAAGCAAAATCTAACCAGATTTGTATTTTTCATATACTAAATAATAATAAAATAAATAAGCAAAATCTGTTCAACCAGAAGTTGCCTTAATGTTTCAGACTTTGAACTTCTTTTTCTTGCACTAAGGTAGAGTTAGTAGCTGTCTGCACACTGCTAGTTACTAGGAAGTATGCAGTGTTAAGATACCAGGTTTGCTAAAACAGTGCATGTTATCCATAGCAGCGTGTAATACAACAAACCAACTCCAGCAATGATGAGTGTGGAATGCATGGGAGCACGTTTTACACCGGTGTGCGGCTATATCTTATAATTACGGTATTTGAAACCGCAAGCAATGGTATTCAGGAAACTGACATATGAAAATTGAAAGTGGAGATCTGCATTGATACTGAGCATCTGCAGACATGGCTTTCAAGGTATGTGATGTGAGAACTGGGTGTGGATGTTATGGATGTCAACGAAGCATGACCCTGTCATGATGTACGTCAAGTAACTTAACGGTCGTGTGCAAATAAAAAGTTTGTTTGGATGCAGTTCAGGTGTGAAATGTCTTGCTAAAGCCATGCATTTTTCTGTGGTTTCAGGTGCATTTGTAATAATACTCATTTTATTTTTGTTGCACTTCACTTATCGTTAAAATCTGATATACCTTTTTGAGGGATTATTTAGTTATGTACAATCTCTTTAAGATGGACAAAAATAAACGACTGCCATTTGTAGCACACACTTTTGTTTAATGTACTTGTCCCCTTGTTTGACTGATTAATCCTTTATGCAAACAGACTGTAGAAATCTCTCGGGCGAGACAATACATTTAACTGGCTTTGAAAGGAGGCTGATAGAAGGAGCTAGGTGTTCTGTTGGTAGGTGTTTCCGTTCCCATGACACTACAAATGACTGACAAGAGATTAAATCTGGGTGGCCCTAATAATACACCCCTGACAGGGATACAGCAGGAATTATACACCACTGACAGTGATACAGCAGGAATTATACACCCCGGACAGTGATACAGCAGGGATTGTACACCACGGACAGGGATACAGCAGGGATTGTACACCACGGACAGGGATACAGCAGGGATTGTACACCACTGACAGGGATACAGCAGGGATTATACACCACGGACAGTGATACAGCTGGGATTATACACCACTGACAGGGATACAACTGGGATTATACACCACAGACAGGGATACAGCAGGGATTATACACCACTGACAGGGATACAGCAGGGATTGTACACTACGGACAGGGATACAGCAGGGATTGTACACCACGGACAGTGATACAGCAGGGATTATACACCACGGACAGTGATACAGCAGGGATTATACACCACGGACAGGATACAGCAGGGATTACTATTGATCTGTTGTCCCCCCTGTATCCTGCTGATTGAAATATTTCATTATTATTTCCAGGTGATGCTTATTTTGACTACTGAGCTTGAAACTCCACAATGAGGTCCGATGAAGCAGTGTTTATGGATTCACCTGCAAATTCAGGGTTGACGTGTCTATGGAGTCACTTTGGGTTTTTGAAAAAGAGAAGGCTAAAGCAGGGAAGGTAGAGGGTTTCTGTGAACACAAACAGCACTGCTCAAACACGAGCAAATCAAATATGAACTTGATGAAAGAGAAAAACAAAACAACGTGTGAAGGAGGCTTTCGAGAATGAAAGATGAGGCTCTCCTCCCTGTTGCAGTAGCAGGTTCGGTAATGCATATTGTTTTACTGTAGAAAGCTTTGTCAAA
Organism: Polyodon spathula; assembly: GCF_017654505.1. Taxonomy (NCBI): domain Eukaryota; kingdom Metazoa; phylum Chordata; class Actinopteri; order Acipenseriformes; family Polyodontidae; genus Polyodon; species Polyodon spathula. The sequence continues at coordinate 19,239,485 of NC_054556.1, forward strand.
ATCATTATCATTCATTGTGTCTTCATATGAAGCAAAAATATTTTTTCAGTGATGTATGACTTCCTAAGTCATAATGCTTACCTGTCAATACAATATTACACAGTTTACTTCTACGTGGTTCTTGGTCTTCAGGTACTGAGTAAGGGAAACATTGCATGTCTTCTTCAAGCAGAGAAACTGTACATTTAGCTTCCAAAGCCTTGATTTCTGGCTACAGTCGATCATCAGTTGCCTGGGTACCTGAAATTGATGTTCTTTCATTTTTCCTTTCTCTATGTCTTTTCTTTCTGTTTCCTCCTTTCACTCCTGATGCTGCATGGTTGTTTAGGTAACAGGATGAAGGTGACCTGGGTACTACAGAGATACAGCTAGCTTCCAAAAGCTTTGCTGCCACTTCAGTTAGTAAATGATTATGTCCAGAGGTTTCCCATATTTACTGATTTGTAAGATTAAAACCCCAATTAAGATGATTATCAGTGAGATCAGTTATGATAATAGACAATATATGATTAAGAAGGGTATAGCCAGCTAGTAGTATATGCATTAAAATAAATGAAATTAGGTAAATCCAGTTTAAAGCGAAATACAATTTTCGATTGTATTACATAATAAATACTAGCGTAACGTTCTGGATAGCTGAAACCCACACCACTTATCATGTTCCAACAAAATCCATACAAGAATAGTCTCACACACATACACACACAACCATAATCACACTCACACACAAGCTAGCTAAATAAGGTCCAGGTAATATGAAGACTATCAGTCATACCTTGTGGTTAAATGTAATCCTAAAAGCACAGTATTTTTATAGTGTATGTATTACTGTTTGATACTGTATCATATATGTTTTTAATTTTGTGAATTTCTGTTTCAGATTTTAGTTTTATCTAAGAAAAAATAAAATCATAATGTTGAACTTGTTAATAGCAATCAAAATGTATGTATTTATCATGTTACATTTTCAACTGTTAGTCCCTAACTAGATTTGAGGAGTTTAGTAAGCACAGCTTTGCAGGATCAGAAAAAGGATTATATTTTTTAAAGAAAGTTGTCATTTACATGTCTGTGTATGCAACAGCTTTTAGGATCTCTGCAGTGTAATGTGTAGTTCCCCTGTGAAAATTCCCATATCTGAAAGCATATTATTAAATATGCATATGCACTAAATATGCATATTGTTTATCATTTAACACTAAATACAGCAGATATTTGCCTTATTGGTGCATTATATATTACATTGCGTTTAGGAACCCGGGAGCCGGTTTAGTTTGCTTCCAGGAAATGATTGAACACTCACTGCATAGAGCTGCACGATTTTTTTAAAAATGTCTTCAACGAAAAAGACCCCAGCTGCATCAAAGATCAGAAATATTTCTGCAAAACATTGTTCTGTCTAGTACAAAAAGTGTCTGTCTGTAACTTTTTACATTATTATTTTTTTTTATTTTCTTTGATTCACTGATGGTGAAAATAGAACGTCTTTAAAAGGTTGTTATTAAAAATAAATAAATAAATAAATAAACTAATTTAGCATTTTTACTGTTTTCCTGGTTAGCATTTAAATATTTAGGAACAACTTGTTGTATAATAACTAGAGAAAATGATAAGTTTTTAATGCGACAACACTATTTTTGTCACTTTAATATGTTTTTTTTTTTTTTTTTTTTTTTTTTTTTTTTTAAATCATGAAATGTATTGAAATGTCTTTTTTTAAGACAGTGAAATTTTGTAACAAAAATGATGCTGTGCGCGCAGTCCTTTTATGCCCTTCGGGGCGGAGTCATGATTGCATCACAGGCTCTGCCAGCAGCTTTGGTATAGAATATTCAGGTGTTGGGGTCTTTAGAAGATAAACACCCGCTAGGTAATGGTTACATTTTGTACTTGCAAGGGAACAAGAAAGTTTTCCAGAGGCTGCGTGTTGGATGACCAAGGTGCTCTAACCGCAGGGCAATTCATGGCTCTGGTTTTGTCATGCAATACCACAGTATATGTTTATTTAACCGCAGCAGTTGGAATTTTCCATTTACGTGACGACCTGCAAATACAAATACAAACCGAAGGGGGAGGGGGGCATACTGTCCCTGTTTGTTCTCAGCTGCCTCAGTGTCAAGGAGTTTGAACTGCTTCTACCTCACCAGGTAAACTATTCCATGTATTACTGTTTAAGAATAGTGCGTGCCCAGTTTTGGTTGTATAGTGTAGGGAGTAACATATTACATGTAACGCTTTACTGAAATCTGATTGCATTTTTCTGCAGCTTATAACTAATGGTTCCTTTTTCAAATAGGTAACTAAATGTGGTAGCGGATTCAATTGAAAAAAATAACACTTTTTCGTTACATTAAAAAAAAAAAAAAAAAAAAAAAAAAAAAAAAAAACTATGGCTAAGGCATAACATCATAAAGCGTTTTGACGACGCAAACCTTGCATGTCACATGACCAAACCGGAAAAAAAAGATTTCTATAAAATGTATTTGTCACTGTAACTAATTATAAAGTAATTAAGGTCAGTTTTGTTAAATTACTTAAGGTGGTGTGAAAATCTGTTATAAATCATGTATTAAAAAATCAACCAATCACCGTTACAGAGTTGCCCATTTGTCATTTCATTTGATCCTGTGTACAGATTATTTTCTGTGCATGGAAACAGTTGTAATTTCTACGTACCAGTTTGTGTGATTTATAATAAGTTTATAAAAAGCATAATGCATTGTGTGTAGGGTGCCTTCCTGAGCTTTACGGACTTCAGAGGGACAAAGTCAACGCTCAGATTGACAAGCTCTCTGCTTTCAAAACAGGCACAGGTGACATTGGTAAATACTAGTAGCCTAGCTCTCAGACCAGTAAAAAGACCCCCTTCAAAGGTGGCCCCCTGTTTTACAGTCCCAATTTTCTCCTTGGCAATGTAAAGTCACCTAAAATATTAAGACCACCCCTATACATCTACAGTCCCAAAGATATCAATCCTTGGTTAATTGACCTTCCTGATAATACATTTCGAATAAGTGACCTTTCTAACAACAGCAAGCTGCTGTAACCTACCAACCATCGCTACAGCGGCCCCTACTGGCCAGGCGCCTGGGGTGCTCACACGGACACCTGCAGAGCTGGCATTTATCCTACAGAGGCCGGGAGCTCCCTGAATCTACTCTCAATATCCTGGGTGTTAAAAGAAGTTGGCTTGGTCATGGGATCACCCACTGAATGAGTTCTCCTGAGCTGTGTGGGGAAATGGATATTCCAGAAAATGGGGGGTATAATAATTGGGCAGACTGCAAAAACAACTCTTAAAACGTCGATGCATGTTCATTCGCACATTAGCTTTTGTTGTTTAAATGCAGTTGTCAATAAAGTGTTAATCGGTGAATTTAAACGAATAACATTTTACAGTCAAAATCCTGCTGTATTAATTCGTTACAACAAACTGTTTGTGCCTTCACTATCAAGACCACCTTTCTGTTAAGGTTCCTTGACTGGTCCTATAAAGAGATTTCAATGTTTATGCTTTCAGCTATGGCCAAAAGTTTTACATCACCTAGAATTTTAGGATTGAGACATACTGCCTGTCATACCTGTTTACGTTTCAAAGAAGCTGTTCACAGCTAACAGCTTTCAAAGAATGTCAGTCATTTTTCTAATGTGTAGGTTCAAGCAGAGAAGACTGGGGCACAGGCAGCTAAAGTGCTCCCTCCTAGCGCCTTCACAACATGCTTGAAATCCTGGACTTATCTTTGTAGATGCGTGTTCGCCTTCGGGTAGTGTTGTTTCTAATGTAATCACTGATTCAGCCCCAGTGTTTACAGCTGTTTTCAGAACTAATTGAGGCACACAGGGTTCGCTGTTATGGCAACTCCGTATATAGAAGAAAACCAAACCTCTTAACTAGTGAAAGATAACCTTCAAGTAGGATGCATGTGAGGATACAATCTGCTTTATTTGCACATTTCTTTGGCAGAAATGCATACATTTGAAATGGGATCTATCTACGCCATAAAATATTTGAGCTAAAGATGCAAACAAAAAAGACCAAGAACTGTATATAACTATATATAAAATTATGTGTGTAAAATTAATTCCATATATGTGATGGCTTGTGCAGTTCTAGTTTTTCACCTACCAGTCATCTCCATTATACTCGCATCACGCTGGTAAGAACCACTGAATCTATCATAGCACACTGCATAGCTACAGATTATATGCTGATGTTGTTAAAATAAAGCAATAACACTCACATGGCAGCAGCCACTTAACATGAACAAGACTTCCCCTGTGAGCTGCATTCTGTAGACCTTCTTTAGCTGTCTCCTGAACACGCTCACTGGCCTGCCTGGTTAAAAATGCAGCCACAATTCAAGCCACTGTTCTAAGAGTAGGATAATGGTCTCAGTTTATCAGATTAGTTTCAAGGACTGTGCTTTGCACTAGTCAGTTCTCTGTCAGCTGCTTATGCCTCTCTTCTTTAACAAGTCCTTCTGAATGTTTATTGTTTTTTCCACTTATTGTCTGGATCATTTTGATTCACAAGTCGTCAGTCATAATTAGGCTTTCTGGTTTTAGGTTTTACCCACAATGATAAAACACCCCTGAAAAGGAAAACACAGTGTTGCTCTTATAAACCCTAAAGGAAGACTGGAGATGAATTTAGTGATGAGTTTACTGTTGCAATAGAGGTACAGCATTGGCTGTGATACCCATAGCTAGTACTGGACTCTGGAAGTACTGTCAGCCAATACTAGAGTATACTAGTCAGTTCACTTACATTTACAAAGACCCGTTTTTGGCCGTCTTCAAAAAGTCAGAACATTTCTTAGAAAAATATCAATCAGCTGAGAAATAAAACCAAAAGCATTCCTCAGCTTTTGGGAGCTTCCAACACATGAAAAAAACGTGTCTCTTGAGCATCACCATCCCTCCTGCAACAAAGCTGAAATGGTGATCATAATGACCGGCTAATGCTTGAACAGAAATCCAGCAGTGTGGGTGGCAGGAGGGAGCATGACCTGGATGAACTGTTGGCAGGTTCCGTTTGTGAATCTGTTGTGAAGATTATGAAATATTTTATCAGCTTTCCACAAAAAGTTCAATCAAGCAGTTATCAGACTAGGAAAAATAATGCAAGCCCCTCCTGTCCTTTTAACTGGCAGAACACTCCAGATCATCTACACCACCCTCATGCTGGATGACTTGTTTAGAAATAAAAGGAATGTTGCCAAAAGGTTATCAAGTTTTCACAGTGCAGTGTTGTGTTATTGCTGAAGGGCGATGCCAGTAAGGTGAGGATTGACATCAAAGGAAACATTAAAATCAAATGTAAAGAGATCTGTGTTAAGGTCAATGCACACAGAATCTGTTTATTTATCTGAGCATAACGTATGACATTTCATATTATCTTAGCCTTTTCAGTGTCAGGTCCTTTTACTGCCTCTACTAATTTGCTAATGACTGTGTGAGGTCCCATCAGAAATATTTTGTTAAATAAGCCACATCAGCTCCCATCAGGAATATATTGGTAAATAAGCCACATTATGTTCTTGTGTTATATACATACAGGATGTAGTCTTCTTTGTTCAAGACTGAATAGATTCAATTATTTTAGCCTGTCTGCATATGACATGCCTTTTAAACCAGGAATAATTCTGGTCGCTCTTTTCTGCACTCTTTCTAGACCAGCAATATCCTTTTTATAGCGATGTGAACAGAACTGAACACAATATTCTAGATGAAGTCTTACTAATGCATTGTAAAGTTTTAACATTACTTCCCTTGATTTAAAACAACACTTTTTACTATATATCCAAGCATTTTGTTGGCCTTTTTGTAGCTTCCCCACATTGTCTAGATGAAGACATTTCTGAGTAAACATAAACTCCTAGATATTTTTTCATAGATTCCTTCTTCAATTTCAGTATCTCCCATATGGTATTTATAATGTACATTTTTATTGCCTGCATGCAGTACCTTACACTTTTCTATATTACATGTCATTTGCCCTGTGTCTGCCCATTTCTGAATCTTGTCTAGATCATTTTGAATGACATTTGCTGCTGCAATGGTGTTTGCCACTCCTATGTTTGTGTTGGTTGCAAATTTAATAAGTTTGCTTACTATACCAGAATCTAAGTCATTAATGTAGATTAGGAATAGCAGAGGACCTAATACTGATCCCTGTGGTACTCCACTGGTTACCTTTTTGAGATTTCTCCTCTAATCAATGCCATCAGAGAAGACACTCATAATTTCCAGACCATGTTGTCGAATATGTACCAGTGTTGATCATAGTTGTGTCAATAGCAATTTTTTTACAGTTTTATAGATGTGGCAGTTTTCAAATCTGTCACTTCAGGTGTGAAGGAACCGAACAAGATAGCAGGATCAACCAACGATCATTTGGGTTCGGTTTTACAATGTTTAGTAAGGAATTTGTGAAAGGAAGGGGGAAGGGGGGAATGTTTCAGTACACCATTAGGTTGGGTCAGATGTCCAGGGGCAGTGGGAGGATGGTAGAAGAAGGGCAATGCCTGCTTGCTTGCTAGGTCGTAAATTTCAGGTTGAAGTGAACATAACAACCGCAACGGAGGGGGCAATCATGCCCCACAGCTATCCTCTATTGGTTGAGTATATGAGTTTACGGGGTAGGGATGGATGAATTGTCTGCTGCGTGCCAAATCCTGATAGGAGCAGGGGATTTTATGTAGAAAAACTATATAACCCATGTATGTGCTTTACCCCGGTAGAATACACTAGTTACTGATGAAGTGACTGTTATTCTCCGGAGCGCTCTGTATTTTGATGACCACTGCAGTGTGATTGATTGTCTCTGATCGTCGCTGCACTTCATTTTGTGACCCTACAGGTGTGTATGATCCTGTCACCCAATGAAAAACCGCATCGCTTCTGGTGTGTAGTGGCCTTTATAAACTGACCGGTCAACCAAACACCCCACTCTGAGCCGGAGGTATGTAATCACTCATTACTGCATCAAGAAATGTATCCAAACAAAGGTGAGGCAGATTTCAAACAAGTGTGGGCAATTTTAGTAGGAACATTTTAGTTTTAAACAAAGGACAGCATTTTTCTAAGCCAAAGGAGGCTGATATCAAAGCAACTATTCATGTTGTTTTCTCCAGATATCACTGCAATACCATCAGGCTATTAGGTTGAAGCATAACGCTAAGGTTATAAAAACCAGCACCATGGTCTCAGGGCAGCTTTCCCAAGCCTCAGCTAAAGCACTGTTTAGATCATACAATACTGTAGCTGTGGCACAAAAACATGAAAAAACAAAATTGGGCAGGGCAGCAACAGAAAATAAAACAATGTGAGGTGTTTTGTAATATTTTCGTAGCCTTGGTGCTACTGTTAAAGATGGGATTGATTTTGCAATCAAGCAGTTGTGTTTTTTTTTTGTTTATATTGCACTTGAGTGTTATTGCACTTTTCACAGTGTTATCTTTTATTCAAGCACAGCACAATCTCAGGGTGTGTAACTCCTTTCATGCATTGGGGCTTCTAACTGATATCAAGCTCCATGCAGTGTGTATAGATGAAGGATCTGATTTACAGTCTCGGACACCAGCATTGGCACACTACAGCCTACATTATCTACACCGTAAGATAATTCAAGAAAACATGTAAACCACAAGCATTTAGTGAACATTCGCCACTAATTACTACGACAAAGACTAAAATACACAATTTGTGGTAGTTTAGCAAACAAAACTTCATTAAAATATTTGTTCCTGACAAAAGTATTGCCTCCCATGGTTTAGTATTTCGTGTGTATGGTTTTTCAATGAATGAACATATATTTTTAATTAGTTCAATTACATTTTTACAGACTGTTAATGTCAAGGTGCCAATACAAAACTACTGTCTAATGTTCAGTAAATGCTTGTGTGTAACTCTTGAATTATCTTATATTAAGGGTAGGGTGTCAGTATTTTTGTCTGTGATTGTATACATTGTTAAGCTTAACCCATTGTATCCTGGACTCCTTTGTGGTTGTCGTGCAACTTATCCACTGAAAAAGGACCTCTGTGGCACCAGGAGTATCTACACACAAAAACATTTCTTCTTCTTCCTAAATTGTTATTTACAACCAGTACATAAGATGGTATTGGTGTGTCACAGTACAACCAGGTTGCAGTGCTGTTTCTAAATTTAATTCCAGTTCTTCATTTGGAACCAATACTAGCATGGTTTAGATTGCATTTTAAAACAAAGCCAATACCCAAATCCCATGACAACCTGGGTGGTTAGATCTTACTTCTATTACATCACCATGACGTCATCGCTATTCTAAAAACACAACAGCGCTCTCCAGTTTGTGTAATGTACACACCCCATGCTGAAGGGCATGTTAAAGGCTTGGTAACTTACATAATACCCATGCACCCAGCTGTTATTACTAACACATTACTTACAGCCTTCATACTGCTGAATCCCAGGTTGATTATTGTGCAATAACGGAATTTAAATTTAAAGGTGCAGTTATTTGGTCCTTTGACCCTATGGACTATCTAAGAAACAAGAGGTTCACTATGAGGGGCAATGCTCCTTCCGAGTTCTGTTTAGATGCCAAAAAAGCATTTCCGTGATTTAAGAAGTAACTACAGGGTGCACACAATGTAAGAGGCGATAGTAATCTTTCAATTGGACTACATTGTCTATGACTATGTTATAATAGAGTGGGGGTCTGCAAGGACACTTAGGGGGGCAAATCTGGTGCTATGGCACGAGAATCTAGCCCCAGTTTACATAATATTGCGCCAACAACATTACATTCTGGTGTCAGTAGACAAGTAAAAAAAATGTATTATGTATTTTTTAATTCCTTAGCAACCTTATGTAACCCCCTTCAGCAAAGCAGGTTATTTGTTTAGCTACGGTAGAGTGACTGAGCTCTTTAGGACCGCACCATTTTCTTTATTCTATAGTGTTTGTTGCCCTTTAAACTGAACTGCATTTACTTAGCAATATAATCTATGTTACTATAATAAACCCAATCATTGTTGTTATAGTATACTATTGGTGTGTAATTTGTTTGTGTATATATGTTAAACTTGGTATAATTGTTAATACTCTTACCACTGTAATACTCCCCTGTACAGTTAAATAATATTTTGAGTTAACTAGAAAAAAAAAAGGTTTTTGGGGTCATTATAATATTGAAGTGAAGTTTTGCCTGTGTTGCTGCACAATACCTCTTCAAAACTACAGCTGGAGAGTTAAGGTGGGGGATCCTATATTCCCCTGGAGGCACCACGTGTTCAAGCCGCATTTTTACACAAACACCCAGGCCGCCGAGACCTCTACAACACCAGAGAGAACAGCGGGTAAGGGGCTCCTGTTTACCATCACACCTGCTGCATATTATGCGATACAAAAATAAACCCCTTACACTTAGATGTTGTGAAAAGTGTTGAATTTAAATCAAGGGAAGTAATCTTAAAACTGTACAATGCACTAGTAAGACCTCATCTTGAATATTGTGTGCAGTTCTGGTCACCTCGCTATAAAAAAGATATTGCTGCTCTAGAAAGAGTGCAAAGAAGAGCAACCAGAATTATTCCGGGTTTAAAAGGCATGTCATATGCAGACAGGCTAAAAGAATTGAATCTGTTTAGTCTTGAACAAAGAAGACTGCGTGGCGACCTAATTCAATCATTCAAAATTCTAAAAGGTATTGACAGTGTCGACCCTAGGGACTTTTTCAGCCTGAAAAAAGAAACAAGGACCAGGGGCATTCAGAACAGAAAATAGGAGGCACTTTTTTACACAGAGAATTGTGAGGGTCTGGAATCAACTCCCCAGTAATGTTGTTGAAGCTGACTCCCTGGGATCCTTCAAGAAGCTGCTTGATGAGATTTTGGGATCAATAAGCTACTAACAACCAAACGAGCAAGATGGGCCGAATGGCCTCCTCTCGTTTGTAAACTTTCTTATGTTCTTATGTTCTTATGATGATAGTTTTTCATTGTGTCGGACTGTAACACAAAACCCTAAAAATGAATTGAAGACCGGGGGTGGGGAGGGGGGCATGATAATTTAGCACCAGTCGGCTTTCTGCTGCTACACTTTCAAAACAGTTTATCATCAACTTTCAAAACAATTTGTACCCCAGACACTATATAGCAATTATATGACAACAGTTTTTCTCTTACCTCGCTTTGGGGTCCTGTTTCTTCAATTAAAGTTAGTTGATTGATGCTTTTGTTTGACTTCAACCAAATCTGTCATTTGGCTTGGCGACAGGCTATGCCAGGGGAGGCCAGCCCTGGTCCTGGAGAGTCGCAAGATCTTCTGGTTTTCGTTCCACCTGAGTTCTCGATTACTTAATTGAACTAATTATGTTTTTAATTGGTCAACACTAAAAAATGTCCCAGGTCTTTAGCCATTAAAGATTTAAAGATACCCAGAAGACCTGCAGGATTATGTGTCTCCAGGACCAGAGCTGGTCACCCCTGGGCTATGCTAGTGGACTGTTTATGACATGTGCTTGTCCAAACTGTCCTGTCATCTCACATAACAGGATCTGGAATACCACAGTCATATAATTAAGCACAAAGTTTAGGGCTTGTGGATATACAGGGAAATAAACTGATGTCTTTATTATTTAGTTTTTGGAAATAAGAATGATTAATTCTCTGTTACTTCTACTGATTAATAAAGGAAAACATTGTCTGTGGATAATCTTACTTACTTAATATACATTATTTTGTTTCAGGGAAAACACTGGATTCTACAAACCCCAAACAAAACTGCATTTCAACAAAAGCCAACTCACAGGTATCAGTAGCCAAGCCCTAAAAATATCCACTGTCACAACCTTGGTTAGCACTTTATCCATCTATCCACATGAGCTCCTTGTAAGCCTACACAGGCATTCCTGCATTATTACAGTACACACTTGCAAGACGCCTACAGTTGCATTAAAAGTTATGCTTGGCTTGTTTTCAATTCCAGCCCACGCTATATATGAACGAATGGAAAAATGCATATTGTGTTTTGGTTATTGGCATATTGTGTTTTTTTTAGTATATTCTTGCTTATGTTAATCTACCACAACTTGCGGAACAGTAACGGAAACCTTTGCTGTGAGTGTAATCATCTCCCAGCTGCATTCTAACTATAATGTGATGAAAGATGTCCTAACCACAACATGTTCCATGACCTGGCACAACATTTCAACTCAGTGTTTAGTACTGTAGTGTACACAAAGGAAACCTGGGGAGGATAAACTTTTCAATTTCTGCTTCTGTTTCATTAAGAATGTAGACACAACACACGCAAAACACCTCCGCAGAAATGGATAGTGGAGAGACTGTGCTTTGATGGCAATCAACTTGAACTTAAATCTGCAGCAGGGAATCTTGGAGTTATCTTTGATCCCAAGCTCTTTTGACTCTCACAGCCATGCGATTACAAAAAACTCCTATTTTGAGCTTGGGCATATTTCTAGAATTGGAGCCTTGCTGTCTCAAAGGATGCAGAGATCCTGATTGGCACTTTTGATTGATTATTGAAAATCTCTCTTTATAGGCCATCCTGATTCTACCATTTCACGACTTCAGCTTCTCCAAAACTCTACTGCCCATCTCTTCACACAAACTAAACCATGCCAGCACATTAGCCCTGTCTTGGTATCCCTACACTGGCTGCCTGTTAAGCACAGCATTGAGTTTAAAGTCCTATAAGGCTTGTTGGGAATTTGGCCCTGGTTACTCTGTGAGCTGCTGAAGCCGTCCACTCTGGGTCTTTCTTTTCATTCCTCTCACTCAGCTCTACTCTCTGCTCTTTCTTTCAACTGCTCTCTTTCTAATCAGACACTGAAATTCATTCCCTGGGAGTATTCGCCTGGCAGACTCGCTTTCAATTGTTAAAGTAGGTTAAAGACCAACCTTTTCGATTTGGCTTGTTCTTAATTGTTCAGCGCCTTGTGATAACTCTGTTATGAAGGGCGCAATATAAAAACCTATTGTATTGTATTGTACAGTACAAATGTTTTTTAGGTTTAATATTGGCTTTTGGGAAACAACTTTTCTCCAGTAAAAAAGTTGTATATGCTTTTTTTTAAGCATGTACTATGCAGTAAGGGTAGCGAAACAGCCTCTTGTTTATCTTACAGATTGTGCTGCTGATCTTAACTCACCAATGATTCAGTGACAGCAGCAGCACGTGATGCCAGTGCTGTAGCCTGTAAGGCAAGTGTCAGGTGCACATTAGTCATAGAAAATGAAGATATTGTGTAATGTACTTGAACTAGAATGTGTGAATCAATAGATACTGAAACTGTATGGACTCAGAGTATATTTTAAACCTTCACATACAGTGTACAGTACCTATGAGCCAAAATAAACTCACCATGTTTTAAACTGGATAAAGAGGACTTGGGGCCTCGGGTGAGGCTGGGCGATACCGTGATGTACAGCGTTACCTTGACTACCAAACACAGGATGTGACTGGAGGCTGGTTTTAAGAAGGCTATAATTGGCATCTTTAGGAAGTGAATGCTGTAGATGTCTGCTGATGGGGTATTTAATCATATTTCAAGGAATTTCTTCTTTGAGTTGTCATAAGGATGAACTCAAACTAAAAATACAGCAGCTACAACAAATTCCCACTCCCCCCAATAACAGGGCCCATGATAGAATGTGAGTAAAACGACTAGGTGGAGTTCTTGTTATCACACACTGGGCATTTTGGAGGCAGGAGTATATTGCCCATTATAAAATATAAATGGTTATACATTAGCTTTATCTTTTGCATTATTACTATTGATGAATTATCAACATTATCCAAGTGATTCTATACTTATCTTTAATTAATAACTTGTTTCAATCTATTATACAACTGTCAATTATGTAGACTGATTGTGACTTCTTAATTTGTTGGTTAACATCTGCTACTTTGTCTGTAAAACAAGCACTCTGTTAGTGGCTCTCTATACCCTCATGAAGGCTTTGTAGCTGAAACGTTGCTTTCTTTCTCAATACATTTTGAAAACTTTTAGGAGTATGTTTGAGTGTATGGCTTCCCTTTTTCTTTGGCATGCTTACATTATCACATATATAATTAGAGTTGTGATGAAAGTGTGAGTTATTGAGGTAACATAATCTGGCAGTGTATGGAGGCTCTCTGTCTGTCTGTCTGTCCGTCCGGCAGCTGCCTCAATGTCACCCTTTTTCAAGCCCTTGTCAAACTTTTGAGGACATTCCTTAATACAAGTTTTGTGTAAGATAATGTGGGTGTACAGTAAATGGAAACACTTTGTCTGAATGTCTGTCTTCATCCATATGTCACATTGTGTACAATGCATAATAACATTGTAATTATTTGTAAGTTCACCTGTATGTATTAAGTAACTACCATGTAAATACACAGTAATAGAAATGCCTAATGTAATGTGTTACTTACTAAGAAGTGTTTATTGAACTGAAATGTGATCTGAAGCTACTGTATTGAGAGAGTCTAGGAAGGCAGTTAATGTCTCTCTATACTCTGTGCATGCCAATTATGTTCGTATATGTGCATGTATGTAGTTTTATGCTACTGATGGCTTTAATTTTGACTTTACAACTTGGCAAGGAGAGGGTGTCACTGATATTGTTCAAAGGTTAAAAAAACAAAAAATCAACTTCAAAACACACAAGGAACTTCCAAGATTGTTGTTATGCAAGTAAAAACTAAGAACGTGATTTTTTTTTTAAAAGGAACATTTATTTTGATATAACGGATGTATGAGCGGTGTAAAAAATAATAATAAAAATAAATAAAATAAATAAATAAATAACATGTATTTGCAGACATCACAAATTAATATGGGGAGGTGAGAGCGCACCTCAATCCAGCCCCAAACACCACACAGAGCGCTCCAGAACATTTTGAACAGTGATTAATCTGAACTAAATTAAAATAAAAGAAAAAAGAAACAATAACATCGGTTAATTTAAAATGACACAATTAAGAAAACAGTTAAGAACTAAGAATTAAGAAGCCAGCAGTGAATGGAGTGGGCATCCAATCTGATGTTTAGAATGCGGCTCAGGAAGTGTGGCAATCGCTGTTGATATCCTGCCAGCATTTAAATAGTCTTTTATGTCTTGTTACCCAGGGTTAAATACCAGTTTCTTGTGTTTTGACTCTGTCTCTGTGCTTGTAACTGTTAAGTGAACTCACCTTCCTGAACTGAACACTCACCGCTCACTTCTGAACAACCGCTCTCACATAAATCATTCAGATTGTGCCCAATAACTTGTGTGGTGTTTTTATTTTCTTTTTTGTTGTTGTTGTTGTTTATTTTTTGTTTTACATGAATGCCCCTCGGTGGCTAAATGAATTCCTTCACCCCAGTGTGGTATAGTTCACACAACTATCACAGCTATCTTTCATATAACTGCAGATTGTAGCAGATTCGATACCATTACAGAAACAGTATTGCGTCGGCTCTGCTGTGCCAACGTAATTTGAAATGGTCAGATCATTAACGCGAGGACACACACACACACACACACACACACACACACACACACACACACACACACACACACACACACACACACACACACACACACACACACACACACACACACACACACACACACACACACACACACACACACACACACACACACACACACACGTGTATTACTGCTCTACGGTGTTCGTAATTATTATAACCTCTCGCTCTGGTATTATTACGGTATACTTTAAACAGAGTTTAGAGTATATTTGCATAACCAAACGGCAATACGATTTAAAAATAAATAAATAAAAAATAAATACGAACAACTAGTTTGAAATAAAAACGTGTACAGTTGAAGGCTACTGATTATTCGAAAATTAATAAAAATGAACACGAGACGGTAAATCCACTGACTGAGAAAAAAAAAAAACAGACACGCCTGTTGATTTTGCCCACTAAACTCACGTGCTTCACGCAGATATATATATATATTCTCGCCATCAGCACAAAAGTATTCACTCACCGCCAAGACTGCTTTACATTTTAGATTTTGATAAATACATATAAATATATATATAAATACATTTCAGTAAGTACATAAATATTTATAAATACATTTTAGGCTAAAGGAAATAATGATCTGGACCGTGCTTTTAATTTTGCCAGTACCTTTAATTCTCATTTTAATCTTCAGAGGTAGAACGAGGTAAGCAATGCTTCATTTTAAATTATTCAAAGAGGATGGATTAAACTTTGTGTATGTTGATATGCTCGTTATACATTCCTCATAACTTTCTTGTTAATAATATATTTATTATGTATGTGACATGTACCAGTTCATATTAGGAGTAGGCTACACGTTCACGGTCGATACGGTCAAGGGAATGGACTTAATAAAACTTAAATTTCAAGTTGAACGTAATAGAAACAAACGCGTTGGAACAGGCATCCATTACAAGCTAGCGGTATAATGTTAAGTAACTTGGTGTAATATTTTCCTTTGGGCTGTAATTATATTGTCACACGTTCAGTGTACACCTCACGTTTACCTTACTCTTACGTTACATCAAATCAACTGTGCTTTTTAACATACTGTAAACGAAGGGGCATTTTGAACACGTCTAAATACATAACAATAGTAATTACAGATTTAAGTATTGTATTAATTGGCTATTTTAACGCGATTATTATTTTTCTTTACCTAATGATGGATTGAACACTATGTCACTAAGTTCTCAAATACAAGTGCGTACAGTAGGTTTACGATACAGTAGACATTGCTGAAAGACTTGGGAGAGGTAGCCTCAGTCTCCACCTTTTCACTGTCCACATCAGTAACCCATAGCAACGTGGAAGATACTCGTTACAAAGAAGAAAATCCTGTTCTGTACAATGTACCTCACTGTTATCGCCTAAATCAATTGTAAACTAATTAGTCTGAGGTGTGTTGTAAACCACCACTGGTGAAGTTTAGTACACAGGCACACGTGGAAATAAATCTGCCTGTCTGTCTATGGGCAAAAGTTTTGCATCACCCTATAGAATTAGTTAGCACTCTTAGCACTCTCTATGCGATATATATTGTGTGTGTGTGTGTGTAATAAATTAATTCACTTACCCTTCACAAGCGATTTCTCACTCCTTCACCAGACACAAAGCCCATCTCTTCAGTGTTAGAAGAGATGAAGAGTCTTCCCTGTCTTCTTAACCCTGAGCTCAGTGTCCTGTCCTGAAATTCCATCACGCTGAAGAGTCTTCCCTGTCTTCTTAACCCTGAGCTCAGTGCCCTGTCCTGAAATTCCGTCACGCTGAAGAGTCTTCCCTGTCTTCTTAACCCTGAACTCAGTGTCCTGTCCTGAAATTCCATCACGCTGAAGAGTCTTTCCTGTCTTCTTAACCCTGAGCTCAGTGTCCTGTCCTGAAATTCCGTCACGCTGAAGAGTCTTCCCTGTCTTCTTAACCCTGAGCTCAGTGTCCTGTCCTGAAATTCCGTCACGCTGAAGAGTCTTTCCTGTCTTCTTAACCCTGAGCTCAGTGCCCTGTCCTGAAATTCCATCACGCTGAAGAGTCTTCCCTGTCTTCTTAACCCTGAACTCAGTGTCCTGTCCTGAAATTCCGTCACGCTGAAGAGTCTTTCCTGTCTTCTTAACCCTGAGCTCAGTGCCCTGTCCTGAAATTCCATCACGCTGAAGAGTCTTGCCTGTTCTTAACCTTGAGCTCAGTGCCCTGTCCTGAAATTCCATCACGCTGAAGAGTCTTGCCTGTTCTTAACCTTGAGCTCAGTGCCCTGTCCTGGCACACACCTGACTTGTTTTTAAAGCAGGTGGTATAAACTGACTTATTCCAAAAGTATCCTTTTGAAATTTTAAGAACTTATATCTTTTACTTGTGCACAAATACTACAGGAATATACATGTCTATGCCTGCATGATACACTGCATAAACATTAGTATATTATCAAAATACATATTGAATAGAGAGAAGAAATGACATATGTCATTCATATTTTTTTGTTTTGCTTTGTTGTTGAGATACATTGTGTCAGAAGCGAATTGTTATAGGATTACAGCAGTACTGAACATTGGTAGCCTACTTTTTACAATTTTTAATGTTGGTTCATTGCAATGCTCACTACTAGCAATAGTGATTTGCCAGCTGCCATTACAATTTTCAATAAGCATATATATATTTTTTTTTTGCTTATTGGTTTAATTTTAAACACCCTGCCCCACATGTAATAATGTTAAGAATTCTTACCTTACATATGCAGTAATGGAACAAGCCATGATGTGGTTTTGAGTACTACTGCTCCTGCTAGGAAATGAACCAAACAAATTCTATAATAACAGAATGCCTTTAAATGGACTGTATCTACCAATGCTGTCTGCTAACTATCTGCCCAGCAGGCAGTAAGTACCATGGGGATGTGACGCTAGCACCCGCATGCCTCTAGTGGCCTGGCGGGGCAGTGCAGAAAAAATAAATAAAACAAAGCCTTCAGATGAAGCTCAAAATTCGGGACACACAATCAATTTGTGTGGATAATACCAAAGTTAGAAATTAGGTATTATACTGGCTAAATTGGTACACCTGGAGGCTATGTTTTTGTAGTTTTTTTTATTACATGATGTTAAATGTCACAGTGTTTTTTTTTTTGTTTGGTTTTTTTTAAATATGTTTTAATCCTAAAATTCTGTGATGAAAAACTTTTGGCTATGTATGTATGTATGTATATATGTATTTATGTATGTATGTATGCATGTATGCATGTATGTATGTATGTATATATGTATGTACTTATGTTTTGTATTTCTTGCAGATTAGTGAAGGAGCCACCTTTAGATAAAGGCTATATACCATGGCTTGGGCATGCCTTAGAGTTTGGAAAAGATGCCGCTAAATTTTTAAGTCGGATGAAGAGCAAACATGGAGACATCTTCACGGTAAGGCATAGCGAGCACTGGGGACTGCATTTTAGACCTGAACAGTCTGTATATGCAGCTGGGATGCAATAGGGCAGAATTGGGTTCTGTAACAAATGGTAATCCCAGTTTTCAATTAACTCCACTTTTTTTTTTCACTGGAGATTTTTTAAAAGAAAAAGGGTTGAATTAGCTTTACAGTGCATGTTATAATGTAGGTTATGAGGTTAGATGCAGAACGGGCATCATATACTGCATATAGTTCTACTGTATGGGAGAGTTACACTTTAGGCAGTGTAATGAGACCATATCACTTGGGTTAAAAATATCTCCAATAAGCTATTTATTTTACATTATTTAGGTGCGTGTGGCTGGACGATATATTACTGTCCTCCTTGATCCCAAATCCTACGATGCAGTTGTTATGGAGTCCAGTTCCAGATTCAACTTCAGTAAATACGCATGTCTGCTAATGGAGAGAATATTCAACCTGAGGCTACCCAACTATGAGCCCAACACAGAGAAGGCTATGATGAAGCTGTAAGTACAACTTCCCTACCACGTGGTCTTCAGTGGACCTGTGACACTACAATGGCAATGACTGTCTGTGTCAAGGTGCTTTCTCCAGAGATCAGGAGCTGCTCTTCTGTTTTAGTTGCTGCAGAAATAATATGTAACATAAGCTGGATCGATGCCTTTGTAGAAGTAATCTTTCATCTGTTTTCTTTTGTATTGCTGGCAATAAACAGCTTTGCATTAGATGGCGCTGTTGCCAAAGTTGTACAAAGACTGCATTACATATGTTTAAGACAGGCAACTGGAACTGAAGAGCAGTTCCTGAACCCATACAAACACAGACACAAAAACCAAAGAAAGTGTAAGCTGTTTATTTATGTCAAAGATTGAGTGCCCTTTGCTAGTACACAGCCCATTCCTCCACTCTGTAGAGTGGAATGACAGCGTTCCTGAGGTCTGAAGGACAGTTTCCGAGTGTTTTTGATTCACTTCTTTCTGACAGACACTTCCAGGGTAAACCCCTGCACAGTCTGAGCACAATGATGCAGTCAAACCTCGACACTGTGCTGCTGCCAGAGAGCAACGAACTGGGAAGGATGTGGAGGCGAGACGGGCTCTTTAACTTCTGCTACAGTGCTCTGTTCAGGTAGGGAATTCCTCAGACACCCACAGCAATTACAATGTGCTTCAACTGCTGCTTTCAAAGATCTGCTTATTGAACGTTTTAAAGGAGTGCTCACCAAGGTTATCATCAATTTCCTGACATCTGATCAGCTTCAGCAATACTGATCCCGCTTTTGTTGTGTTTAATGTCTTCTGGATTTTTGCTTGAATTATTATACGTCAATTTGGTCAATTCAGATACAGGATGTCAAAGACAGAGTACGGGATGAAAGCTGCTTCTCCTGCTTCCTGGTACCTAGTCCAGTCATGTGTCGAACTCAGTCGTGCCCTGTGAACTACAGCAAAGGTACCAGGATGCAAACATTTATCTAGCATCTCCTAAAATAACGCAAAACAACAATACAATTGAAGAACCACAAGATTCTTGGCATAGTAAAGGTGTGACTAGTAATAATATTAAAAAAGCAAAAATGAGGTAATGCAATATGTTGGTTCGCTCCTCTTTAATAGGTGTACTTGACTAATGGGGTTGATTTGTTTTGTATAGTGGCCCTTGTAAAAGTTTTGCATGGTGATGTAAATAGTTGCTGTGTGTTTATCATAGTTTACAATGGTTTGACATGTTTTTTTATTTTTTTATATTCTTTACCATACCTCTCAGGGCTTTACAATGCTTACCCATGCTTTACCATCTTTCCACTATGCTTAATACACATCACCATGCTTTTACTATGGGAAACTTTCATAGTGGTTAAGGTGGCTCAGGGACCACAAGGTCCTGTTCCATGCAGTTCAAGTGGTTTTGCTGTGATACTCAAATGGTAGCCTTCAATACACACAATGTCATGGTGTCTCATTTTGTAATTAACAGTTCAATTAGCATATCAAGCGTGGAGAATCCCATCAGAGTTTGTTTAAGTGCAAGGTTGACAATGTTTTGCTCCAAGTCGTTCTCAGCACATTCACAAATAGTTTCTCTGTCTCCCCCTAGAGCTGGATACCTCACTCTGTACGGCAGTGAGTCGGAGCAGAGTGGCAGCCAGCCAGAGAAATCCAGAGACAGGAGCCAGTCTGCAGACATCTACAGAGAGTTCAGGAAGTTCGACAACCTCCTCATGAAAATTGCACGAACCACCTTGACATCTGGTAAAGAAAAGCACAGTGGATCTCAGTGAGAAAAGGCCTGCTATAGACTAACAAGTAGCAAATGGTAAAGCCACAGGTTAGCCACACAAGCCTAGATTCACAACTGGAAGAAAGTCTGAACCTTCACTGGGAACCAGTCTGCATTCTGTTTATACAGCAGGTCACTTTGTAAATTAGTTTAACAGTAATGTTTTAATGGGTAGATCTGTGTAGAAATGCTTTCAAAAGGCAGTTGAAATGTAAGAGGAGCCATCAAGATTGTACATTCAATCTAGAAGCAGTGATACACTTGAATAAAGATACGCCAAATGTACTGTACTACTAATGATAAAGATTTTCTTTAATAAACATATTTTGGAACTTTTTTATTATTATTTTGAACCAATGATGAAAACAGTACGTATTGGAATTAAAAGTTAATTATGTATTTAACTACAGAACTTAAATACCTGTGATTACCACCAACAATTATACAGACACTTGATATAAGAAACCAAGTTTTATATATTATAAGGAGCAAAAAAGCATGACTGGTTCAGCTGACATGCATCCGATGTTCACCAGTTTCCCTGTATTTGTTTTCCTAACAGCGGAGAAGAAGGAAGCCCAGGGTGTAAAGGAGGTCCTCTGGGAGCTGCTGTCCACAAAGAAACTCGTCCGCAAACTGAACAGGAGCTCTTGGCTGGAGAGTTACCGGCGCCACCTGGCGGAGAAAGGACTCGATGAGGAAATGCAGAGCCGAGCCATGCTGTTGCAGCTTTGGGCAACACAGGTACCTGTTTCTCTCAGTCATTCTGATCAAGTCTACATGTCACACTGTCACATGCTATCCAGAGCAGGAGCGGACAACTGCTACACCTCCAGCACTGTTCAGTCTGTTCATTTCATCTGAATACAGTCAGAGCTTAATACCACACATATTCAAACAAACAAAAAAAACTGTTGCATGAAGTTTTCTATAATACAAAAGAACAAATACAAGAAAATAAGCTTGCTTGCACTTTTACAGTTTCTAGTTGTCCTTATAGAGTCCTTTCTGAATGATTTGAGTAGTGCTGGCATTCAGATCTGACTCTAGAACAGGGGTCTCCAATCCTGGTCCTGGAGGGCCGGTGTCCCTCCTAGTTTTTGTTCCAACTGTACCCTAAATTACTTAATTGGACCCATTACGTGCTTATTAGAAGCTTAATTGGTCTAATTAATTTAGGGTACAGTTGGAATAAAAGCCTGGAGCGACACCGGCCCTCCAGGAATAGAAATACATTTACACTTGCTTGCAAATCAAGCTCTGGACACTAGATAGCAATTCCCTCTCATTGCCACCAGATGGAGCCCTGCAACACAATGAGGATGGCCTTGTTTCCCTGGCCAAGGTGTCTCATTTTCCCCAGGGGTGTGAATCTTTACCAGATGGCTTGAATTGGAAATGACAGCCTGTCTCCTACCATTTCTAGTTCGCAGTTTATCACATTTTACTTCCTGTGACTTAGAAAAGAAAAAAAAAAACTGTCCCTGTCTAAACAGCCTTCAGTACAGACCCCAGGGGCAGGGTCACCAGACTAGAAGCCTGTGTAAGCAGAGCACCATACCTCCACACGAACACTAAGTCCTAGACACGACCCAGATGTGATGCCTGCAGCTCTCCTCTCTCTGCAAAATAGTCGCACTGGACTGACTTTAAACAGAAGTGTACTCCCTGAGGTTTCACACTCCTTTATTAGCTTCAGTTCATTCTTCACTGAGCACCCTATTACCCCTCACTGTGGGTGCATCTCACTGGCAACTGTGGAGGTGGGCATGTGTTTATATATAGCAGTGTGCACATGTATTAGAACACCCCATTGCTTGTGTGTAGAATACAGCAGTGTGCACATGTATTAAAAGACCCCATTTCTTGTGTATATAATACAGCAGTATGCACATGTATTAGAAGACCCCATTGCTTGTGTATATAATACAGCAGTGTGCACATGTATTAAAAGACCCCATTGCTTGTGTATATAATACAGCAGCGTGCACATGTATTAGAAAACCCCATTGCTTCTGTATATAATATAATATAATATAAAATGATATAAATGACACATCTTGAGGTGTTAATACAGTTGCTCACTCCTGTATGTCAATCACCTTTTCAAATGTTGTATATATCTTGAGAAGTACTTATCAAGTTGGAAAGGGAGAGAGAAGGGCTTAATTAAGTGAGAAAACTTGGTAAGGACATTCTTTTGCATGTATTATTGGTAATATCAGAATGTCTACGTGACACTTGGATTTGTGTGTATACAGTGGGTATAGGTTGTGATTACCTACTTTTTCATTTTACTGATAGCTCTCATTTTGTGTGTGTGTTTAAAGCAGTTGACTTTAATTTCTCATAGATTTTCTTCACTTTGAAAATTCTCTGAAAACACAACACTATTTGGTAGACAGTGCTCCTCAATGTTGATCTTACTAAGGACAGCAGAGAGAGTTAATTACTACAACAACAAAAAAATGACAATGACGATAATAGCCAGACCTGTTCATAACCATAATGGCCCTGCAATTGTTTTGGCTGGGTCTGGATTATAATGGAATCCCAAAGGCTAGAAGAAGTGTATGTCTTTGCTTTAGTCTACACACAATGACCTGAAAAGCAGACATGCATTAATTCTGTATATTTAAATATTTATACCACCTTTTTAAAGTAATATAATTCACGACAGCACATGAAACTGTTTTCCAGCCAGGCTTCAGCACACTGAAAACGGTGCTTTAAATATGAATGGGCTATTGCTTGAGAAACAGATTGGCCTGTTTTAATCTCGCCAGTGGTCATTCGAATCAGACCTTGAAGTGATCAGAGACGCAGAGGGTTGCTGAAGTGCTGGGTTTGGGTAGCGTGGAAGGGACATCGTCACTTCAGCTTGTACATTAATGCGTAGTGCCATCAGCATGTGATCACATCACATTTCTGTCACTTTTAGCAGCATCCAAGTGCAAGCTTATCAGGACGAGAGTCCCATTTAAAGCACTAAGAGCCTGCAGTGGACTGCAGTATATCTTGCTTTGAATGCAGTGCTATTGGCTTTGCTTGCCTGAGTAGTAGGCTGACTAGGTTTCATTGCCTTGTTTGTAGTGCAGTATAACCAATTTTATCTAAAGTAATTGGGACCATAGGGTGCTGAGATTATTGAATTAATGTGATTGTTTTCCCTTTCCCAATCTCATCAAACCCCATCAAAAATATATAGTACATCCCCTTTATCTTTAAGTAAATACTATCCAATACTGCAATGTTCTGTAAATACCAGAGATTGAGTGCCTTTCTGTGACAACAGGGCACAATACCTTTCAGGATTTTCACTGTAAATTTGCATGATGATTTTTCAGTTATGCTTTACCATACCTCTCTGGGCTTTACCATGCTTCCTCTGTGGTTTATTACACTTTGCTGTACTTTTACTTTGTGACACTTTAGTAAGGGGAGTGCTGCACATAACAAGCCAGGTTACAAAGAAGATGTTCAGAGGTGTTAGTATAATCAATACAGTGGTACATTCTTCAGGAATGCTTTCAGCTTAACCCATACTCCTAACTTTGAACAGAGAATTCAAAGATGTCTGCATGTATAAGACAGAAGGTTTGTCAGCTTTATAAAGTACACAGCAACAGAAAAAAATCTCAAGGTTGTGCTGTTTTCTCCCCCCATTGAGCAAAACATACAAAAACTGTTATATTGTATAGTATCAATCCTTACAGAATCTTACCTATTGTGCACTGCCATCCAATAGAAAAGTCTCAAATATGCAGTTTCAAAAGAAAATATGTATTTTGATTTTAAAATGATACACCTGTACTACAATGTGCTTGCTTTGTCCTCGTGGAGATACAATTGTACGTGGTCATTTCAGTTCATCAGTTTCTGTGGGGTCAAGAATTTCTACTGCCTTCAAAGCATGTCAATCACTAGGGGCAGCAGCTGGTTGGCTAGTACCAGGAAAAACGGCCCTGAATAGGTGGGAACAATTTCACTTTCCAGAAACTGCGAGCGTAGTACCGATATCACAGCTTTTTAAAAATGCATGTCTGAAAAATTATTAGATTCAAAACTGCTAGAGAATGGATATGCATGTTCTAGAAAATGACATGCAGGATTGTTTTGTAACAATCACGATAAGCTTGTGCTAAATGGATTCTGTTAAAGGTAGCTGAAGTTAGCAGATTGTTTTTCAGTCGGTTCATTTCCCTTCCTCCTGTTTCAGGGGAATGCTGGCCCTGCTGCTTTCTGGTTGCTGGTGTTCCTGTTGAAGAACCCTGAAGCCATGTCAGCCTTGAAGAATGAGTTTAATAAAATTCTACAGGGATCTAGAGGGCAGGGACAGCATCTACATCCTCCAGTGCACCGCATCGCCCAAGAAATGCTGGATAAAACTCCAGTTTTCGGTAAACATATGTGTTATTATTATTGTTAATATTATTATAAACCTCACGGTTCAGCAGTCTAGCGGTCGTTAACCCACGTTAGATGACCGCAAAAGCCTAGCATTTTGGAACCGCCCTTTTAAATTTGAAAAGACTTGCACTCCAAGCTGTAATCACCAGCATCGTTGCATTATTAAACCGTTGAGATCAGCACATCAGGCAAGTGAACATTTTAACATATAGTGTGAGTGGATCATATCACATGTCGTGAATGCATTTGCAAAGCTAGGGGATTTGATTATAGTGTTTAGGTTTTGAATGTAAAATGTTACAAAACCGATATGAAACCTTCATGAATAATCATGCCCCTGCAAATGCGGTTTAAAGCAAAACAAATCCAGATCTCAGCCCTCATGTAAAGGATATGAATTTTTGACACAAGATTCTCAAGACTGCAAGCAGTTGGAGCTGTGTTAAAATGCTACCACTATAATAGGAACAGACACAGCTTCCCTCTAATTAAACTGACATGTTTCAATGTGTTCATCGTGTGTCACTGACACTGCTCTAAGAAGAAACCATTGCTGTCAAGATTGCTTCAGTGTGACAGAGTGGAGGGATGCTCCTGTTCCATTTCTCTTCATTGTTTAGCTGGAGTGTTTAGAATATGTAAATCATATGATTTGAATGACCCCAAGGTTGCTATGAAACTGCAGGCTTATAATGTCCACCTCTCGTCTTGCTCCTAGACATTCATTTACTGACCAGAAATACTAGCCTTAGTATGTTAAACAAGGAGAACTGCTTTAAATACTTCAGGACAGCTACATTTTCATGATCTGTTTAATATCCTGTTGGATGGATCCTCTGTGGCTCCCTCAGTAAAAAGCACAGGCTCTTGGAGTGGTTTGATTTCCACTGATGCCTAGTTTGTGATGTTGAATGGATGGCCCACAGGGAGAGAAAGCTGTCTGGGGCTAGTTTCCCTGCTCACACTTCAGCATCCACGACCAGCCCAGGCAGACACTTCCGAGGCTGGGTCCCTGGGAGCAGCAGCTCAGTGATAGCCGTTGATTAGGTTTTGCAGGAGGTGTAAAGTGGTGATTGGCTTCAATGCAGGAACGGAGGTCACACACTGATCTTCAGCCCCCCTGATCGCTACGTGGATGCAACAGTGAGGCCTTGCCTAGGGGAACGTTTGCTGAATTGTTCCATAGCCTTCTGTGCCTTCATCGGAAAGGACGTTTTGTTGGCTTACCAGTTTGTTTACATTGCCTAAGGCTGTTATTGCTGCAGGCGCACAAGCTTCCTCCCCTCCCTTGAAGCTTTCCATGTTGTCACTCAGTGAATCTCTGAGTTAATAAAACTGACTTCAGCAGAAGACACACAGCAGGGGGATTCTGTTTTAGGTCAGAGGAGAACATGTGTTGCTGTTTTTTTAATAGTTCAGTGCACTGATTGGAGTCTCTTCCCATAGACAGCATGTTGCGCGAGACCCTGCGGTTGACGGCAGCCCCCTTTATAACCAGAGAAATCCTTCAGGACATGCCGCTGTGCCTTGCTGACGGCAGGCAATACAACATGAGGAAGGGGGACCGCATCTGCCTCTTCCCCTATCTGAGCCCCCAGATGGACCCCGAAATCCACCAGGAGCCCCAGGTAACTAGATGGTACTGTTTTTATAATTGTCAGGTTACAAGCATTTCAACCTGTTTCTTAGTGAGTGGATGCTGGGGTGATATCTGACAGTTGGCACAATGACTAGCATTTACTGATACTGTAATGAACAATCTAGTGAAATATTACAAAAATAATCCAGCCGTGACTATGATGAGTTTATTTACACAGTTACCAGGGATTGGGTACAAACTTAAATTCAACGAATTGCATTTTAATAATGTGGCTGCTGCCTTGTAGCAACTTTTAAAATGTACTAACAGAATCTAAACTAACGGTGTGCACTCGCTATTGCTAACACTGCATATCTGATAGATTTATCGCAGTTATGTTTTTTCTTTTTAAAAAGCCACTTTGCAAAGGAGCGCAAAGGCCAGTGCAGCGTTCCCTGTGGGTTCCCAATAAAGAATAAACCACGTTTGCATGACTGTGACCTCTTCAAATGAAAAAAATCTCAATCTCATAGCTATAAAACAATTACAGTGCTCCCCCTTCAAGAGGTGGCCCGTTGTACTGCTGAACAGGTTATAAGGTGGTACAGTCATGGCTCGCATAATGCAATTACACAAACACTAGTAGTCTTGTTATAGTTATCTCTTAACTATGGCCCCTAACTACAGCGTTGTAAAAGGGGAGCACTGTATCATGTCATATCCATTTATAAGCAAGAAAGCTATTATGGATGTATTATTCCAGTGTGAATTTACTGTCCAAACCAATAAAGGCTATGTAATTAAATATATTTCTCTAGGAGCAATTATAGGTAATTCAGGTCAATCAAACAGTATTTCCCATTATTGTAAATCAGCTAAGCCTGCCATATTCTCCCCCAAGCCAGTTAATGAAACATATTGACAATCCTTCTGAGGCAGCCATCAGGGAGACTTTCAATTATCTGCAAGTTGTTTGTTTTCAGTAGATGAAGCTCCAGTTGGTGCCTAGTTAATTATTATTTACACTTGGTTAAGTGGGTATATTAACAATCATCACTTTAAAGAGGTACGTCACCAGCTCACGGGACACTAGGTGCATGCTCATCTCCGCAGTCTTCATTAGCAGGTAATAGACAACCGGAAAACAGCATCTGAGACATCTGGAATGGATAAAGTTATTGCTGGCTCAAAATGAGGTTGCTTTACACAAGTGCTAACAAGAACTAGCAATGTTCTCACTGGTCCCCCTTTTACTTCAGATTTGGTTCTTTGCTTGTATTTTAAAAAGTAGGTATTTCAAAGTGAACACTATAGATGAAAAGTTACTGCTCTTGTAATCCCTTGATGTGTTAAAGTTCAAACTGACTCCTGTGGACTATCAGATTCAGACTATGGGACCTACAGCAGTCAGGATGTAGCTGTTTATCTATAGTGTCATATTTCAAATGTTTTTCCATCTACTGAATTAACATAAGAAAAGAAAAGCAAGTGAAGAACCAAAAGACTTAAAGAGGAACGAGTAAAACTGTTGCTAACACTAACACTGAGGTGAGAATCGATTTTAAAGCATTCATTTCAAAAACTTTGTTTTTCTTTATTAGCATTGCAACTTCCTAGTTGTTTTGCTATGGTTCTGATTATCCAATCACTATTCTTCCTTCCCAACCTTTTATTTTTCTTATGGGCAACTTTGAACCAAAGTGTAAAGCACAGATTGGGGGGGTTATTGAGGAAGTTCAGATACCAATTTATTTAAAATGTTCAAGAAACATTCAGGGCTTAGTCCAGAGCAATTTGACAGAGCCGTTATCAGACTACAGCATTACCAACAAAGAAAATCTAAAGGACCGTATCTAGAGTGCTGTGTGGTTTTGATATAGTACTGGAATGGATTATCAGTGCGGTGATTTACTCAATACCAACAGAAAATAGGAAATTGTTTCTACTGTGGCACCATTCTACCAATGGCACCCTCATACCATTATGGCTAAACTCTGTAAGAACCATTGCATGGCCCTTGTAGTGCCACTGCTGCATTGCCGCTGAAGATATATTTTGCAAGGGATTTTACCAGTTTTCTGTCTGAAATGCTAAAACTGACCCCATTTGTGTCTTTTCCCAGAAATTTAAATACGATAGATTTCTCAATCCCGATGGAACGGAGAAGAAAGACTTCTATAAAGACGGGTCAAAGCTGAAGTACTACAGCATGCCGTGGGGAGCAGGCAGTCACATGTGCGTGGGAAGGTTCTTCGCAATCAATAGCATCAAACAGTAAGTTTTCAGAGAGGAAAAGAGAACTTTGAGTACAGGGAGCACTGTTGACAACAAGCCAGTGCCAAGTGTGTTAAAGAACGCATGAGCCAGACTGCATTTCCAACCAGCACAGTAAGTTCTGACAAGAGGAGGGTGAAAGAGCTGTCCTTGTTTAACCACTCAACAGGACATCCAACTCTCAGACCAGCCTCCCTCATACAGCTGCATTAGAAATATATGAGAATGAAAACGGAGCTTGATTCAAGTGGCAATCAGTAACCCAGCAGATGCTTCCAAATTAAGACTGCCGTTAGAAGTGCAGGTCTGCTGTGAACTGTTATGTTAAATGAACAGACTTCAGCATTTACTTCTGCAGAATTGGCACACTGTTTTCTCACAAGTCCCTTTTGCTGCTGATGTTTTTTTTCAGACACAACACTTTAGATTTGCTTCCTGTGTTACAAGTAATTGAATAATCCATAACTTCAAAACACAGTACGAATTACAAAGTGAAACCATACGAAACGAAGTTCTGCTGCACTGGAGAAGATATGCTTGTCTACTTGACTTGAGTTTCTCATCGTTCCATCTTAATCATTGAACCCCGCTGGAGGCTCACACCTGCGTCACTTGCCTGCATGGAATCAGGAGGGGTCTTATTGCCTGTAGCACAGAAACAAGCAATGCCAGTGGTGCTGCATAAACAGATTATACAGATTGAGCGCTCCACAGAAATCAGGCGCTGACAACCAGGTGAGGGTCATTGGTGTTGATTGAGCTAATGTAGCATTCAGAGTGAAACAAGTAAGGAAGCAGCTGCTTGGGTTTGTGATGATTGCTGATTTTCTTAGACCCTGGAGAACAGCGATCCACACAAACCCAAGCAGCTGCTTCTTCACTCGTTTCACTTTTAATGGCACATTAGCCCAATCAAGCCTCACTGGGGGAGATCTTGATCTGAATAAGCAGCTTGTGCAGCTCTATCTGCCACTAACTTAGTTAAAAAACAAAGGGGTTTATAAACCTTTGTTTAAAATCTTTGGTGAACGCTGTTTCATGTTTCTCCTAGGTTCATGTTCATGGTCCTCACCTCATTCGAGTTGGAGCTGTGTGATCCAGAAGCTGCAATCTCTGACATTGATGTGAGCCGCTATGGATTCGGAATGCTTCAGCCAAAGGGAGACATTGAGATTCAGTACAGACTGAGAGACTTTGGACATAGCACTGCCTAGAGACAGCCCAAAGAGCATCTTGCATGTTCTCTATATGCTGGTGCTGTGCATGGCACCCAAGTCATAGCTCATTTAGTTTCTAACAGTTCCTTCATCACAATGTATTAAAGCATATCGATTATTAATAGCTTGTGTAAGACATTATAAAGCAAGTCATGTCTTTTTTTTGCACTCTTGGGTCTGCCCTCAGGCTTGGAAGCTAACATTGAATATCACTGCCAGGCTAGGCTCTTAATAAAGATATATGGGCACCCATAAGCCAATAGAAAATCTATTGTACCATGTCAGGCATCCTGTTTTGTGTAAATGTATTTTAACAATGTAACTTGCTTGATCAAGACAGGACACGTTTTGCATTTTAAGCATACAATTGAAGATAACACATATTTTTTAGCACAGCTTTTGGAAAGCAGACCCTATGACTTCTTGAATGTGGTATTTGTAAAGTATTTTGAGATTTTATATTTTAATAATTTATTTTTTTATACCCTAATGTTTGTCATATGTGTTACCCTTTTAGTCATGTGCCATTTGTACTATTAATTTGTAAAGCACATGAAATACATGAGTGTAAAAATGATTAAAGCTGCACTCCAGGAGATGTGCTCTCTAACCCATAGAACCCAATTAGATTTAGTTGCTCCTCTTTTTTTTTAAATGCTGCCTCTGTGTTTGTATTTCTTTATTTATAATTGGCAAACGGGATCTCTTTCATTCCAAACTCTGCAAACTCTTTTATGTATGACATCAATGGGGGGAAATTTTACTGAGGGAACACAGAGCCACTTTGTGGCTTGGAACTTGGTTTCAGGAGACTATGTTTCAGGCCACTGCATGGCACACTGGGAAAGACTTGGGGTTTGACACAATGAAGTTGCCTCTAACTAGGTCTTCTGGTCTCCTGGAACCAGGTTTTAATCCGCTGTTCCTGAAAATGTGGCTTTGTGTTCCCTCAGCTTAAGCGAAAGCACTTGTGATAACATACAGATTCAGAGGGGAAATCAGAGATGATAGCATGTGTTGCAGTTTGAGAAATGGTGCTGTCAACTGATTGCTTACATGTATGTACATAACTATTACATTGTAAGAGAGATGATTTCTAATGGGTTTTATACATTTATAAGGACTATAGGGTTATATTTTCAAAGTGTTTACTGCAGTCTTTAGTTAACCTGGCTCTAGGAATGGCACAGTAGATCCGTGGAAGCATCTGTTATGCTTGCTGTTGCTTTCCAAAAGCGTTTACTGCCATAAAGTATTCTCAGGATGGGGGTGACAGTGACAGCTGCTACACCGGCAGTGCTTTCCAGTGTGCTGAAGGACTCCCTCAGCCTGGGCTCTGACCTGCTTTTTAATCACAGGGTAGAAACTGAATGAGAAGCTCCAACGCTAATTACAAGAAAAACACGGTGTTCAAACATTTCTGTGACGAAACCCTTTCCTCTTTGAATTGATTCATTCTGCGAATCTTCTAACAAAACGTGGCCTTGAAGAGACGAGGCAGATATATTGTTGATTAACTAATCCACAGTTTGTGCTACAAAAGCCACAGAAAACTGTTGATTTGTCAACTAAATCAGAACAATTCAGCAGAAAAGCGAATACCACTTTATTACACAACAATCATTTCAGCAATTAGTTTATTAAGGTATTACATATTTCAAACGCAACACTTAAAAAAGGGCTTACGAGTTCAGTTTAGCATTATATATTGTTTGCTAAAAGTAATACAATTACACATTAACGTAATTAAAAATTCTCTTCCACATAAACAGTCCACCCAATCCGAATTTTTATCTCACATCTCTTCTGGACAGTTTTAGGAAATTAGCTGTCATTTATTTGCATTGGAGCAAGTTGGAGCAAAAAAGCTTTGAAAGTTGAGCTGCAAGCATTATCCTGGGTGCGTTCTTGTGTGCAGAGCACAGCAGCACAACATCTGCAATGGACCTGTTGCTTCCACCTCTGTTCAGTAGCTGCCCTTCAGTAACAGCTGCCAGCCATAGACTTGTTCTGTAGACGAGGTCAGGCAGAGTGTCTATATATTAGTAAGTACCAGAGCCATCTAGTACATAGCAGGGTATAGCCAGCAAACGTCATCCTAAGTGGCAGATCAATAGAAAAGCTAAGGAACAATACAAAAAAAAGTATTATACAAAGAAAATTTGAAGCTATGTTCTCTTTATAAATAACTTTCATTTCAGGTTTTTTCCAAGAAAGTGTTCAACTAACATGCTCATTTTACACTGAGATAATTGCTTGGTGTCTATTTGCTATACTGTTCCTGTGTTTACACTCTCATGACACTCAAAGGATGATTCAGCATTAGGGAAAAACGAATTTAAAATGTTTTGGTTACTAAAAGTTACTATTTTATCAGATGCATGCCTTGTTGTCTGTCCAGTTTGTAAAGTAGCAAAGGTGACAAAGCAAACTTCCTGCCTCTTTGAAACATGCCCACCACTGTGTCAATAGCATGCCTGATAAATATGCAGTGATGGAAACAAGTCAGAATGTGTTTAAAATATGTAAAACTATTGATAAAAGCACATGGGACACTGTGACCCTGCCACGGGACATGTCCCAGTTGATTTTATGTCTGTGTATTAACGATTCATTCCAGCAGTTGTCTTCACCTTGCTGATCTGACTGGTGAATGATATAGCCATGTTAGCAGACTGTCTTCAGAACAGAAAGCAAGATTTTTTTTTTAACAGGACTTCTTTTAATGAAGCCAGGGAATACACCAGTACATATCCTCAAAGCTTCAGATTATAGGTCAGTGGTTTGTGCTGAAAAGACATGAACTGCCAGAATCTGGGAGTGGGAGGTAGGGCTGACATGACATGACAAATTTCATCCAGTTGGGTCATTAAATGTCTGGGGCAAGTTGCATTATGATTTTGTCTGGACTAAATCTGACAAGGTAACCTTTCAAATCTGCTTGCTCTGCCTATACCCTGTCTAAATAAATAGAGTAGGTGGGGCTGGCAGAGTTGAAAGGTCACACAGTCACATGATTTGAATGGAATGAGGAATATGCCTCCCCATCAGAATTTGCTACAGGTAGCAACATTTGACAGCTATAGATGTCACAATTTGCCTCCCCATCAGAAATGGCTGCCCCTGTTTTTTTTTTACAATGGGGAAAAAAGTTAGTAATAAATTCTGACCCAGTAGTACTGGAAAAAAGATGGTAAGGAATTCTGATGGGTCGTATTGTGCTGTCAGAAATTGCTATCCCTCTTCATCAACACATCACTTTAGGATTAGGAATACACATCGCCCATGTTTTAGAAATTGGAAAGATGAATTACCTATGTTTGAGAACATATTTTCATTTAAGTGAAATAATCTTTGGAAGGTAGTGTTACCCGTGTTGGAGAAATAGTCAACAGTAATAATTTTATCCATTAATGCTTCCTTAATACCAATAAATTAAAACGATTTAAGTAGGGAGCTTTTTCTGACTCAGTAATCGGAAGAAGTAAAACAGTAAGCGAGCACACGAGTGTAAGAATTTGGCAAAAAGAAGAAAAAACTGATGAGACGCAAAAAAGGATGGAACATCGGCAGATTTAGAGAAACAATGACCGTAAATCAGTATTCTAAAACCCAGAACTATTCTGAATGATTACAAACTCCATCAAATAGTAAAGGGGTTGACAATGATGTTTGAAGATCGTTGGACTTTACTGCTGTCATGATGCAATGGAAACCTAGAATGGAATGCAACTTTAATGAATTACAAACAGTAAGAGGCCAAGCGTTGAGTTTTATCTGTGGAGATAAACAATCCGTCATGTATAATCACGAAATTATAAACATGGGGAAACAGTTTGCACTAAATCAAAGAAATACAAAGATACTGTGGTAGATACTGTCTCTTTGGAAGTTGCGGAAGCACTAATACACACTGTGTGCATCGTTGTCTACTCAAACGCCCAAACTGGAGTGTGGTCGTTATGAGACCCATGAAATGTTTAAATATTGGATTCAAAAAACAAACAAACAAAAAAAAAAAACGAATAATACGATTAAATCAAGCATTGTGAAAGTAATTTTTGCATAGAGATTTGAATTTAGTTTTTATTTTAATATTTCTATTCTGCAAAGCCGTACTTGGCCCGAACATATTTTTGATTATTCAGACACATACCGCGTATTTTATATGACTGTTCATTTGTGTAAAAACAAAGCTCCATCGCTATAGATCTATGCTTTGATTATTTTTAATTTCTGATTGATTACAAAAAGTAGATTGAATTACATTGAATTAATATTTTTAAACAATATGACATGATTTAAAGAAGTAAATACTGAATATAAAACAGTAAATCTTTACTTTTGTTTTTTAAATAATTTCTCAAGGACTTTCTTGAATCTCTGTTTATTTCTGCACTAGGTCGGCTAGTCTTTCTTTTTTCATTCCCGATAGAGGCACTGAAACTTGATAGTTTAATTAGCGCAGTCCTTCAACACCGTATATGGTGGGCATAGTAGATAAAATAGTTTATTTTATTTAGTAATGGACAACTGTTAATTATGTATGTTTTCTTAACGGGGGGGGGGGAAGATGCCCCCCCCCCCGAAGTAGTTTTTTTTCCACGAAGATTCTGAAACAACAGTTAACACTTAACAACTTGTCAAAGTTAGAAAACTGAATTGTGTTATTATATACTTTGGATATACATACGAATATTTGATATGTTTTCACGTTAATAGTTTTATAAAATGCATCCAGTTACTCGTTAAAATCATGTTTGATAAATATTATTGTGTCTGTATAAATAAGCACAACAAAAACACGCCGTTTTTATCACTTTAATATTACTTTGCAGTTGATGCGGCAAAGACAAAAGTTCGAGAAATATCGGTACTGTGAGCAACAGTTTAAACAAGCGCAGACTTCTCATTAATTATTCCGCTCTTCTGTGTTTCCATGATAGGTAAACAGTGTCTTGTCCGCGTATGAAGTTCAGTTCGCTGCTGCAAAGTTTTTTTTCTTCAAGATTTATGGGATTTTTGTGTTGAGGTTGCAGCACGATGACTCGGACCCTGTGGAATTCAAAAGGTCGCCTGTTTCATTTTGATGAAGAATGAACACTTCGCATTCGCTTGCTGGCGGTACTTGTTCGATTAGAGTTCCACTCTGTTCTCGGATATAAAAGCAGCAGAAACGACAGCAGAAAATTGCTTTATCAACTTGCAACGGTGGTAAGTTTGAAAATCTTTAAATATGCATTTACATTGGTTAATAGTTTCTCCACTTCAATAAATAAACCAGTATTTTTAATGCCCTCCGCGGAACCCGTATCTGATAGAATCCACCAACTATAAACAGGTGCTACCTGACAGTCAAAGAGCATTAAGCTGGAGATAAATTTGTCTGATCTTATTTTATTTCTACACTACTTTTGCAATGTTTTTATTTAAATAAATTTAAAATGTTTATGTTTCTATATTTCGATTATATCCTACGACTATTCAACCATAATTCGAGGTAACAGATTAAGCACAAGCATTAACATTAAACATTAATCACTCTCATAAAACAAAATAAATACCCAATTTCTAGTACTTTAACAAATAATCTTAAAAAAAAAAACTATTTAATTTAAAGTATTGCCCCCCCCCCCCATTTCCTTCAGCGCAGACAGATTTGATACACAATGCTTGGCTGCAGCCTTTTTTCAGATCAGTCCAAAACATTTCTATTGGATTGGGATCTGGTGATTACAAAGGCCATTCCAAAACTTTTATCTTTGTTTTCATCAAGAATTCCACAGTTGACTTAGCCCTATGCTTTGGGTTGTTGTTGTGCTGGAAGATAAACTTCCTGACAGTCAGCATAGGAACAGATGGTGTCATTGTACTTTGTAGAATGTTTTGATACATGACTGCATTCATTCCATCTTCAGTCGTTCTCTTTAAGTCCTTGGCTGTTGATATTGGATTTCTTGTCCGAGTAATCTTCTTTGGCTGTCCACTTCTTTCAAGCGTTTCAGTTCAATGTGTTCTGTGGTAGTTTTTGATTTCTGCTCTTATTGTGGATTTTGCTATTCCATATTTCTTTGATACTGTTCGGTGGCCATTGTAGTTTGCTGCCAGTATTTTCTTTTGAACGGGAATCCAACTCCTTTGTCTTTATTGTCATGTGCTGTGTTGCCATGACAATTGGATATTGACTTTATAATGCAGTTTAGTTACTGTGTAATGGTTTTCAAACAATTGCTATATTTTTGTAATAGTTCTATAAAACATATACACACATTTAATGTAAAAGTGGCAACTGGTCATGAACAGATATATAGATATATGAAATTGAGCAAGTGCTTTTTTAAATATAAATATTGGTTAAACTACCAGCAATTGTATATTTTGGTCTTTGTCATATATGTATTTAGCATGTTTTCTTGAATGATCTTATATTAACTGTAGGGTGCCAGCAGTTTCGTGTGTGTGTGTGTGTGTGTGTGTGTGTGTGTGTGTGTGTGTGTGTGTGTGTGTGTGTGTGTGTATATGTGTATATAGATCCCATGTAACAATGCCCCTGTGTGTCTGGGGGGGGGGGGGGGGGGGCAGGTCTCAGGGTTGGGCTGCACTTTCACTCTATTCATCTGCTGATGTTCCATCTCTGTAGATGTTGTTTCAACTTTATATTTGATATTTAATAACTTCATATTGCATTTTCATAGACCCTTTTCCTTTAAACACCAGACCCCTTATTGTCAACACTGGGGTATAACCCATCCCATATTCAACAAAGCTCTTTAAATGATAAGAAACAATGATTTCTGAGAAACCCTTCACAAAGTTTGCTAAAGATACAGTACAGCACACTATCGAATATATGTAATTGAACTGGAAGAGAAGTGAGTGGTAGGCAGGGAGACCAGACAGCTGCATCATTTGTCATTTGCAATTGGTGAAAAGGTAGACACAAATGCACCTATGTAAATAATATTAAGCTTTCAGTATGAAACAGCTTTCATATAGTCTGTGACATGAGTTTACTGTAACTAGGGTTATGTGAAGGGAATTGGTGTTTAGTTTAACAGGACGGAGTAAAACAAGACCACGTATTTCAATTAAATAGCTTTGTTTCATAAGATAGATATTGAGAAACAACTTTAGACAGAAATCCACAGAATACCATGGCTTCAGTGATTTATTAGACACTCAAGCACCTGCCAACCGAGCATCGACTATTAGCCTTCTATCTGACTGATCTTGTTGATTAAGACTTCCCTCTAAGCTTTTCTGGTACTGAGAAACATGTTGTTTTGACTGAGAAAGGTGAATTATCAATGAGAAACCTTCGGCCACACAGTAATCCTTTTAATGTATTATTTTTGTAGCATTACACAATTTTGAAACAGTATTCCAACACAAGTATTTCAATAATTTTACAATTTGCTTTATAGTACTACTGCTACTACTACTACTACTAATAATAATAATAATAATAATAATAATAATAATAATAATAATAATAATAACTTTAATTTGACATACACCCTTTACGCCATGGTGTGTCAGGGTGCAGTACAATATGAAAAAACAAAATCAGGAACATAGCAATAACAATAATAATAAAACAAACAGTTACATTTAAACAAGACAGCTATATAAATATAACATATATAATTTTTGTGAAGCGTATATTTACCTTTATAAAGCCTGTCTGAGATCCTAGCATAACTGCAGCCCTGTCAGTTGTTTTCATATAGACTGCATGCTTAACTGGTGGCCAGCATAGAATTGCTTTATACTACTATATAAAACACTGGCATCTGCACTGCCTTCAATTGTAACCATCTTTAGGGCTACTAACTGTTCCATTCTTGGGAATACCAAAATCTGTTTTTCCCCCCACTTTCTATCAACGTATTAATAATTAAACATAGCATTTGAACATAAACGTAATGTTGACTGTTAAAATAAGTAAATGAATAAATATTACCAGAATTCATTATTATTATTATTATTATTATTATTATTATTATTATTATTATTATTATTATTATTATTATTATTATTATTAAAGCCAAGAGTTTTTCAATCAGACTCTTGTTGCTGTAATAGTAAGTAAAGCACCTGAAGACACTTCAGACCTACAATAATGTTTATAGACATCACTTGGCTCATTGCTGGTATTAAAATAAGCAGGAAAATCTCATTTGTATTGTAACAGTTCAGAAAACAAATGTCCAGCACAGTTGTGAAAATCATATTTACAGTCTTCCACTAACTAACGCGGTAGTTCAGTCTACAAAATGAAGGAGCTTTGAAAAGACCTGTTTATCCTATTCCTGGCATTACAATAACACACAAATATTAAACAGTTTAGTTTTTAGCTTTTTAACAGTCTAGCAGTGTCGTGAGAGCAATCCCATTTACAGTACTCCACAAATTAAGCTTAGCGTTTTACTAGCATTAAAATTACCAGGATAAAATATGAAACACTGAGAAAACAAAAAATAAAAAATAAAAAGCGCGTGTTGACTACGTGTTTACGACGTGTTTACGAGTGTGTATTTGCGACTCTAAATTAATATTTTGATTAGATTTTTACCAGTTTAAATCCGCTTGAGATGATGATATTTCTGAAATGGTCGTTTTTAAAAAGGGAAATAAAACCAAAATTGTGATTTGTATTGATGTTTACCATAGTATTTATACTTCTAAATAATGCTGGAAGGTTGTGCTTCACTGATTAGTATTCAATTATACAACAGAGCAGCACTCTCCATAGATGTACAATGTCCAGACGCCTACTGGCGTTGAATCAGATTAGTCATGTAAGCATGTGATATTCTTCTTTCAATAAATAGGCTCATATCACTTTAAAAATATCTCTTTTTGAGTAATGCTGGGACAAAATGAATATGCAAGCTAATGTTGCTTTGTGATAGCTAATGATGCATTCGTTCATGTCGCAGCAGGATTTCTAAATGACTCCACTGAAAAAATGTGCAAAGAAAGCCAAGGCAGCAATGCTGTATGAAATAAACAGCACGCACCCATTCAACTCTATGGGAGAGTGTTTCTGACGTTTCTGTAGTGGGTAATGTGATGGGGTACAGGGAAAAGTGTTTAAACATGAAAAGCACATGTTCCACTTAAGAGATGTCTCTGTTAACGATCAATGTCCAGCAATAGAGAACCCTTCATTGTAAGAACATCTGAAGCACATAATGGTGTAAACTC
Organism: Polyodon spathula; assembly: GCF_017654505.1. Lineage (NCBI taxonomy): Eukaryota > Metazoa > Chordata > Actinopteri > Acipenseriformes > Polyodontidae > Polyodon > Polyodon spathula. Next base: position 19,278,384 of record NC_054556.1, read on the forward strand.
ACTGACAGTGAAGATAGTGTTTAGTGTAGGCAAAAAAAGAAACATAGCTCTTGTTATACTGTGTGTATGAAATCACAAGGTGATACGCCATAACAATTTAGACTTTTAAGATTCTAATCTTCTAATACTTAGCTAAACTAAAACCCTTTGATGCTGAAGTGTGTTCAATTGCACTAAATTATTTACAGACGGAGGGTGGACATTTCACAGGCCTGGCCAAACAGAACACATGTCTGTTTAATTGGGAGGATAGTTTTTCGAATAACAGGCAGCACAGTAGGTTTTATTCAGATGTGTTTTGAATGGATTGTTTGCTTCTCTTTCTGATGTTTGCACTGGTTTTGAAGGGGTGATGTTGCTCCAATACTGAGCTATAATCTTTTTTATATCTGTCTTTACCTGGATCTGAGCTGACTACCAGTGCAAAGGCCTGGTTGCAGAAATTACCTCAAATGAAGATTGTGCTGGTGGCTTTATTAAACAATCTCGAGCACATTAAACCAAACAATACCTCAGGTCAGGCTGGACGGTCGCCTTCACTGATCCTATAATTCTGTCACGCTGGTCCTTCCAGCATGAGAAACACTTGTTTGTTTAACTTTCTTTTCCTTTGTTTTAGTTTATCTTTCTCCCGTCTCTCTTGCTCTCTGTCCTTCAACTCCCACAACTGCAGGTTTTTATACATGTGGTCATCTCCAGATTAGTAATAAATGAATTAATCTGGAGATGACCACATTTTGCATGAGAGTTTTTAATTTGCATGGTCGACAGTCACTTTGTCAGTAATCACTGACTGCCGACCATGCATTCTCACAAACTGCTAACACTGTCTCTGCCAGACCACGTTCAAACCAACAATATAATACATTAAATCACCCGTGCTTCATAACCCAAACAATGCATACAATAATAACACTAAACCATTACTTTTCTTCTGCCCTGCCACAGTACTATAGAACACAGAAATGGCCCTGAATATTTTAATGAACATTTGAGGTCAATTTCAGGTTTCAGAAAGTTGAGTAGTTCTGGTGCTTTTTTATTTTATGTATTTATTTTTAATCACAATTCATTAAACATGAGAAATGAACATGAACAAGCGTACCAGTAAATGGAAATACAAATACAAGTAGGTTTATACCTTACAACAGTTTCATAGTTGGCAAGCTTGGAAAAAACTTGGAATTAAGCAAGAAGCGCACTGATCCCCATGCTATTGTCTGCTGTCTTACAGGCTCCCCTTTATAACCCTAAAGTCAGGAGTCATAGTTATAAGACCATGCTGTTTGTGTTCCGTCTTATAATGAGAATGGAAAGGCAACTGTGCGCCACACTGCCTTACAAGTGGCTCCGCGCTATAAAAGAGGGAATCTTTTACTACAAACAACCTATGTTGCTTAGTGCGTGGTTAGGAATCACAGTAATTGTGACAGAGCCTATCGCAAGAAAAATGTTACCTGGAACGTTACCCTGAGCTGCCAGGGTAGGAAGTTGTGCTGGATTGATGGTGTCCCAAAAAACACAGAATTCAAACTCATAAACCCTTGTTCATGCTAAGAGGCGTTTTTAATTTTTTTTGTAGTGCTACTGGACGCTGCACTCAAAACCAGCACACTGTTAAAATGGATATCCCAAGAGACAGTGGAAATAGTAATAGATTCCGTACACCTCAGAGCTCTCTCTGCTGGTTTCACAAACCCCAATTAGCCCTACTCTCAGACTACCTTACCTAAAGTAACATTGGATCGTCCTGATCAGCAATAATCTCGGGTCTGTTAAACCAGCTGTTAATTTAGTCATGTTGTACCAATATTCTGAAACTGTGGGGCCACACATTGCAAAATGTTGCATAAGTACTGCATTTATATTTGTATATCTATTTATATATAGACGTACAGAGATTGATATAATATGCTGAAGCCTTGTCACTGTGTAAACTTTACAAAAGAAACCCTATGTTTACCTTTGCTACATACAGTAGTTCACTTTGATATGTGCGTCTCCACTACAGTTAGAACTAATACTGCTGTTTCTATTGTGTAACAAAGTCTCTTTTAAAATAGAATGAAACCTGTCCAATCCAGAACACTGTGCTGCATTACAGAGGCACTGGAAAATATACTACTGTAAAAAAAAAAAACAACAAAACACAGATTTAATCTATTAAAGTCCATACACTAGAAATACTGTCCATGGCATTGATTTGACTTTCTCCATGACAGTATGTAACTACGGATTGTACTGTAGATGCACCATACCCAGGGGACATGTGCATAGTTATGCAACATGCTTGATTACAAACACTTGGTGCTAGCTGCACTGTTAGAGTTGTATTGCTTTTAGGCAGATGAGACACACACTTCATGCTGGATTCTGGAACAGACCGGTTCTGGATTGGAGACGGTACCATTAGTAAGCATGTGGTCCGAACCCAAGAATGATGGCAATTTATACAGAATGTTGATTTGTAGAAGGCCTGGATTAGACAGGTTGTACTGTACACAGAATCAAGTTTAAATTGAATTTTCTGTGTGTGTATGTGTGTGTAATCTCCATGTATAGATCCCATGTAACAATGCCCCTGTGTGTCTGGGGGGGGGGGGGGGGGCAGGTCTCAGGGTTGGGGTGCACTTTCACTCTATTCATCTGCTGATGTTCCCCCTCCGTAGATGTTGTTTCACCTTTATATTTGATATTTAATAACTTCATATTGCATTTTCATAGACCATTTTCCTTTAAACACCAGACCCCTTATTGTCAACATCGGGGTATAACCCATCCCATATTCAACTAAGCTCTTTAAATGATAAGAAACAATGATTTCTGAGAAACCCTTCACAAAGTTTGCTAAAGATACAGTACAGCACACTATCGCCCTGCATGCGTGTGTAATTGTTTTAATGGGTATACCATCTGTACTGGGAAATCAGTGTGCCCTAGATTCTACTTTTAACATAATGTGCTAAAAAGAAAAGCTGAAATTAGCTTTTGAATATTAATCTCAAGTTGATCAGGTTTGCCAGTGGCATTGAGTGAATCTACACTTTGTCTGTGAAATCCTTATACTTAAAGACCAGCATACATGTGGAGACATGTCGGGAAACATTTTCAAGCAGCACGTGATCACGTGATCATGTCAGCACGTATTGCATAACCTGAAATGACCCTGCAATGCGTCAGCGTGCATATCAATAAAATGACTGATTGCAACAGGATTCCAAACCATGTCGTCTTCTGTAGAAGTCACCATCTTGCATAGTCACATGATCTATGACTCTGAGAGTCTCTTCTGATTGGCTAAAGGCAAAATGTTTGTCAAAGTCGAACCCAGGTCTGCTGTGGGAATCATATTCCCTTGTTTCTGGAAACACGGAAACATCCAGCATACAGGTGGAAACTTTCTGTCTGGAAACATGTTTCCTAGTGTAAGCTGGGCTTTAGTTTGTGGCATTAATTAAGTGTTTTGTGTTGATTAGTTTCTACAGTAATCATTATATATCATGTTGGAATTAGTCACCATGTTTCCTGTGTACAGGTGTTTTGTCACTACACTAAACATTCAGATTTGTATTTATTTAGTTATTGATTTTATTCCCTCCCTTTAACATGATTCAAGACGTTATGTGATAATTACAATAATTACAAACTTTTAAACCTGTTTTTGATTAGACAAAACAAAGTTTGTCTCTTTTGTAGGGAGTACCAATCAATAACAAGCTGGCAACGTGAGCAAACCAACAAAAAACACACATTTTATCTGTGATTGTTGTCTTACCTTTTATCTGGTTGAGGTACAATCATTTCGATTTTGCTTCCTTATTTTTTAGTGTGCTTTTTTCCATGGAAATCAACCTAATGTGCGCACCATCTCTGCAGTGAGTGGTGGGGTCGTAGACCTGGGCAAGAGTTAACCTCTGATTAACCTCAAGAAGACATCTCCCAGCCTCCTATGGGCTGATTGAGTGTCTGTCTGTCCTTCTGTTTGTATGTCATACTTTCTAAAATAATAATAATGATGATGTGCTTATGTATTACGATCACCAAATGTTTTAAATTCAACTTGAAAGATCCCACATGAATATGTACATTATTAATGTGCTTTGTTGTGCAGCTTATTTGAGTACATTCTGTATTGCTTACTAAACAGTGGGCACTGTTTTACGAAAGCAGAGTTCACTTACACAATTTCTCACACAATCAATAAGTGTATTTTAATTTATTACGCCAGGAATAGTCTTAATTAGAATCACTGATCCCATTGTGACACAACTTGCTGAGGACAGCACAGGTTATCAGATTCTGGGGAGTCTGTATAGTTCATATTGATCTGCTTCATACTGACTGCCCTAGTGTTAAATTTACAGAGCGTGACAGAGGTTTAGGCTGTGCACCAGGTAGTTAAAATGATGAATACATTAACTGAGCACATAAGCGATGTCACATGGCATTACATATCAGGAATTCTGTGTACAGTAAATGTAATCTTTACCTTAGAAAACCGCTAGCCTGGAAAGCAAGTGCCCTGTTACTGTGATGGACTGGCTTCAAGGTGAGTGTGGTGGAAACCATTAATGGCTAAAAGTGCGTCATGCCGGGTCAGATATCTCAGAGTCAACAAAGCTTCCTTGATCTGGCGTCGTTGTGTGTCTACTGGCAATTTATAAAATACAATGAATGCACAGTGTACATCGTAATAGACTAAATCAACTAAATGTATTTACAATGTTTTAAAAAGTTTTTATTTATTTATTTATTTGTTTATTGTTTTGCTGAAAATTTAAACCGGCAAATTTCCAAAACGTTACCAGTAAAAAAAAAAAAAAATAAATAACTAAACATTTACACTGCTGTGTTTTTAAAGAAATTTGCAGATTTTAACGGAGTTTTTATAAATTAAACACCGTCTGTTTTTTAACAGCGATGGAACGTGTGTCGGTCTCCAAAGTGACGAAACAAGTCGGTTGTTTAAAACCGTAATTTTTCAGACGGTTCTAGCGGGTATCGACAGGTTAAAAGTCATGTTCTAGCTTAATTGGATTTACTTTGTCCGACCCGCCAGGAGAAAATCCCTGAATTCAAATCGACATTGGACAGATACACTTAACCCTTTCTTCAATAATGCTTTGTTCTTACCAAGCTACCCTCGCTGCACACTGATATCAAATACCATTCTGTTGTTTTGAATATAATGATGCACGTGTTCTATTAGGAAACGATATCATGCAAAACTGTCCAACCAGGTTTTAAGAAAGCCGTAATTTTTGGCCTAATCTTTCTTCAACATTGGCATTCCGTCAACTATTCCTGCAACTATTAGCATAATTTAATTAATTGTTTTCGGGGAATTTAAAATAGAATTGATAGTGGCGCAATTATACACTATTAAGGATTTATGATTCTACCTACAGCATGACATATGAGAACTGCTTAGTGATAATGAAGTTTAAATAGCATCAATCACTTGATGCTTATCCCATTAGCGGGCCATGGCAGACACACTTTTTAATTCGTTTTTTTGCTGTGGAATTATGATGACACAGAACATTAACTTCAGCCTGATTCATCTTTAATAATGCAGACAAACTCGGCGATCAAAATACGGCTGTTTTCAGGGTAGGTATGTGTCTCTTGAAGCAACCCAGTTTGTCCAATAACATGCAATCTTGTCCTGGTAGGTGAATGGTTAAACATAGCTGTCTTCCAGCACTAACCGGCTGGTGGAGCTACTTACCTCCTTGCCGATGCAAGAACAGGCTGTTCTCCACAAGGCAGAAGCACTGAAATTATAGAGAAAATTACAGAGATTCGGACCAGACTTGTTGATCTCCATTAAGCTGCAAAGACGGGTATCAGAAAAATAAAACAACAAAAAAAAAAAAGAAACGTTGCTTGTAAGTCTCGGATTGAGAAAAAAAAAAACAACTTCAAAGCACTGGAGATTGGCGTGCAAAACGTCTGTATGGTGTTTATTGTGCCATTAAAGGTTTTCCGATCAATTTCCTTGGAGTGACTGGAGTAATTTCGATTGTTCGATATGTTAGTGGGTGTTAATGGAGGTACGTGAACAGTTTGGTCATTTCTCTTTTTTTCTCCGCGGATGTTTTTGAAGTCTAATGTATTTTGTGTCTCGTGTTAGACGTGTGCGTTATGTTATGAATATTAATAAATTCGGAGTCCTAATGGCATCTGTTATTGGTATTTGAGGAAAATGCTTTCGCTGAAGGGAATGTTAAAAATGTTCCGCTTGGTGACACTTGGAAGACGATATGTGAGGAGGGTTACACAGCAGCCGCCTGTCTTTAAAACATAGTTTGTGTGTGTGTGTGTGTGTGTGTGTGTGTGTGTGTGTGTGCAGTTGTGACATCTAAGTCACTTACGACTGGCTCTTTGGTATATTGCTTTTATCGTTCTATACACAGAGCCTATAAGGTGATATTGAAGATGTGTTGCCATCCACAGAGCACTATAACTAAACGCAGCCGCGGAAGAGTTGAAGGATGAAATATCACCCTCCCCCGGGAAACGGACACAAAATCGCTTTTATTTAACAAGGCTCAAAACGTTAACGTTTTTAAATATGCCCATTTCAATTGGCAATGGCGCTGGGTTAAGTGGCTGATGATGGTATTTTTAAATGTTAAAATGTGCTCCCATAAAATACTACGCCTTTTGCTAACATTTCAAAACCAGGAGACCAGGCTTCTGTGGATGATAGTAAACAAGTGTTTTTTTTTTGTTTTTGTTTTTTTTGTGTTTTTTTTACTTGGTGTTTTTTTTTTTTTTTTAAACGGGATTAAAGCCCAAATGATTTGTGTTTTTTATTTCTTTTTTTTTTCAACCTTTCACTCGGGTGTCACATTTTATTAGTTTTTCGAAACAGCAACACGGTTTTTAAAGGGCAGCAATTATCCCTACAGCGTCTCGAACGGAAGCGCTTACTTATAGCTGGTGAGTCAGTATTATTATAGGTTTAGGGGAGATCAGCCCTTGCAGTTCTTCCCATGACAGTGAACAGCACTCCGAGCGTTGGTGGCTGTCTCTCCAATAAGCCGAGCGACCGCGCACATTGTAATAGAAGTTTTCATTGCCTTCACACCCGCAGTGCTGGACAGCTCACTGCAATTGATTACATGTAACAGGAAGGGGGAGAAAGAAACCCGTTTTACTTTTAAGGAACGGGGAGGCAGTGGTTTCAGCACTGATCGACTGAACAGCGCTCACTGTCGGAGTGGAGTTCACGCGTTGCATTCTCTCAAAGTGTGGAGAAATCTGTTGTGGCTACTTGAGCAGATTAAATAATCTATTTGTTCCACTGATAAGTGGATAACCCATCTGACATTGCGTGAGAAATGTGCTTTCCCAGTTGTGTAGGGCATCTGGGTTTGGTCTCCATTTTAGAAAGTGTCACTGATATTTCTTTTCTCTGTTTTTCAGCTGCAGGAATGGATGTAAACAAGCGCAAATGTAAACAATAACTTGTAAACGGTGGTTTCTGGACGCTATAAAAAATAAAATAATAATTTTGTGGAGCTTTATCTTTTACAATATGTCGGCGGGGCTGAATAAATCGGGATCTAAATCAACTACCTCGTTGCCTGCAGACCCGATGGATATCATAAGGAGCAAAGCCTGCTGCAGGAGAGTGCGGCTGAACGTTGGGGGGCTTCCGCACGAGGTTCTTTGGAGAACGCTGGACAGGTTACCCCGCACGCGGCTGGGGAAACTAAGAGACTGCAACACGCACGAGTCTCTCACTGAAATATGTGATGATTACAACTTGGACGATAACGAATACTTTTTTGATCGCCATCCCGGGGCATTCACTTCTATTTTGAATTTTTACCGCACTGGTAAGTTGCACATGATGGAGGAGATGTGCGCGCTGTCCTTCAGTCAGGAACTGGACTACTGGGGAATAGACGAGATATATTTGGAATCTTGCTGCCAGGCTAGATATCACCAGAAAAAGGAACAAATGAACGAGGAACTGAAACGAGAGGCTGAAACTATGAGGGACAGGGAAGGAGATGAGTTTGAAAACACATGCTGTGCGGAAAAAAGGAGGAGGCTTTGGGACCTTCTGGAGAAACCCAGCTCTTCTGTGGCCGCCAAGGTAACACTTATGCTGTTTTAAATAATAACTCACACAGTCAATTTATGGCACTTCACAAGAATGGTTTGCATCATAACTTATGAGATGTAAGTCTGTTAACCCACACACAAATGGCAAAATGTGTTAAACTCAGTCATTTTCTGTTGACTTGGTTATACCACAAAAGTTTCAATATGGTTATGTTTGCTCAATAAAGCACAATGTTCTATATGTGAACAGGACAACTCTGCTTGTGTTACACATTACTGTGTAATCATAATCCATGTTTAATAGTGTGCAACAAGGAATTCTTCCTCTCATGAAAATGTTCTTTTGAGCAATGCTCAAGTCTGTATGATACAACACAGAGCCCTATTCCCAAAACCCTAACTCAGGCCTATTTAAAGAATATGTGTAAGTCTGTTACCTATTCGTGGACTGTTCCAGACCATAACTTAAGTAACTCACAAGTTACAGCACTGAGGAATCATTAACCCTAATGTTTATAAGGAAAGCAAAAACAAAGAAAATAAAGAAGCTGCCCTAAGGATGAATGTTTGTAAATTTTTGATAGTGTACGAATTCAATTATTTATTTATATTTTTGCAAAATCAAGAGAACTTGTTTTGATCAAATATAATATTGTGTTTTGATTTTAATCACAAGAGCAAATGTGTAATGTTGCACATTATTATCACATTTAGAATCTCTTGAAGAACTGTGGTTAGGAATCAGGAAAGCACATGGGGTTCTGAATAAGAAAAAGACATTCATACCAACCATATTGCCTAGTGTGAAAATATGACACCTATTTCTGTGCATCAAGTACTCAAAAGCTGTTTTAATCTCCAGTACTTCACTCGTACTGTTGATAGAAAGAATGCTGTTTTGTTGCAGCTATAAGGTTCCCCTTTGCAGAGTAATGCTGTAATAAATCCATATCTCTGACCAGCAGGGTAGAGCCTCAGTTAGTATGTGTAACGCTGCTGTCGGTGTGTGTCTACTATACTGTCAGCCATAGCAGCAACTCCACATGCTCCTGTTCCAGACATTTTAAGGCAGACGCACACACTGACAAAATGGTTGTTAGTGGACAAGCAGTTTGAGCACAAACCTCATTTTAAGTTTTCCATTTCTAATGCAGAGATCATAAATGTCTGTAGTTTCTATGGCCTTTAAACAAATTAGTGATTTTTGCTGTGTAAAATATCTGCCCCCCCCCCCCACACACACACACACATCAAGACATGTTTTGTTTAAATTATGAACTCTAAACAATTTGCTGTCAGAGTGGCTGGGTTTACATGCATATGAAAATCAACTCTACTGTCATGACTGTGTGATTTTGTCACGTGAATACATTGTGAAACAGCAAAAGGACATCCTTTTGGCAGCATGACTTTGAGGGCAGGGTCAATTGCTTTCTCACAATAAAAATAGTCATAAAAACCCATGTAAACAGAGCAGGAATCGTTCTTGTGGCTCACGAGATTTCAGCAGTCACGATCCAGTTCTTCTGACTTAATCTCACATAATTTCGGAAGGTCGTACAAAACATACACACAACACACACTCACAAAATGTACATTTATGGACTACTTCAACACTAGAACCGCCGCGGTTATACTCATACCTACAACTGCAGACGACAGTCATTATCACGGTACATTTTAAACATCAACAATATTAAAATCAGACAAACTATCAGATACAACTCAAAAGTTTTATTCAAGCACATCATATTAAACATCTGCACAGCCAAAATGCCGTATTTAAATGAACAATTATACATGAAAGGGTTTATTTTCTAAATTACTACATGTAAAGCACTGCTTCACAAAATGAAAAACTATAATAAAATGAACATTTCAGAAGAAACTAGTGTGTAAACAGGTATATCTATATCCAAAACTGTAAAAACAAAAGTAGTTTTTAATCTAAAATGAAGGTAACATATCGTAGCATGCACGGGGGGTGGCAGATGACGTAATCACATTGGTGTTAGGGGTGGGATTATTACCTCGGCATGCACTCGTCAGGCAATAGCCTGGTGAGCAAGTCCGGGGCAGACATGAGGCTGGCAGGGGAGAGTGTAGCGTGCACGGGAAGGCAGCAGCAGGGCTGGTAGGTGACACAATCACATACAAAGACATGAGGCCGATATACGTTCCTTGCAAAGGAGCCGTCTCTTTTGTACTGCAGTATCGGCGCTATGCTTTAGTGCGAGAGGTCCCGGGTTCATGTCTGCCCTTTGCCTGTGTGTGGATTGTCTCACCCTGTGTGATGCACCGACCAACGTTAAACGACATCGCTACAATATGATTTCTTTTGTGTGTGTCACCTGCAGCACAGAATCCAAGCTGAGCTGCTGTTTTTTTGCAGTTTTCTGATCGAAATGTTTCTGATGAAGCGCTGTGGTTAGTTTTCAAGATGAAATCTCTCCTACTGTTATTTTCTCTGGTGCATTTCTTGTACAAAATGAAGGAATTTTATGGCTGCTAGGTCCAGTAGAGATAACAGACTTGTATATATAAAAAATAGAATATTGTAGGTTATATTCAAAATAAAAACATGTATTGCAAAAGGAGGTTCTAGTGTTAATTAAATGTAACTTTTAGATGTTCCACAAACACATACACACAAACACACACACACACACACAATTATATAAAATATAATTTCTACTAAATGCAAGTTTTACTACTTACAATATACAGTGCCTTGCAAAAGTATTCAGACCCCTGACCAATTCTCTCATATTACCGAATTACAAATTGAAATTTCGTTCTGTTTGATATTTTATTTTTAAACACTGAAACTCAGAATCAATTATTGTAATGTGACATTGGTTTTATGTTGGGAAGTATTTTTAAGAAAAATAAAAAACTGAAATATCTTGCTTGCATAAGTATTTAACCCCTGTGCTGTGGAAGCTCCCGGTTTGCACCGGTGAAAGAAATTGCCCTAACGAGGACACAATTACCTTGCCATTGGCCTCCACCTGTGAACCAAAGTTGCTGTCACATTTTCTGGATAAAAACCCCACTGTTGAAGGATCATTGGTGACGATGTGAATCTGAAGGAAAATGAAGACCAAAGAGCATTCTACAGAAGTTAGAGATAAAGTAATACAAATGCATAGATTAGGGAAAGGGTACAAAATAATATCCAAGTGTTTGGATATCCCAGTGAGCACAGTTGGATCAACAATCAGGAAGTGGAAGCTGCATCACACCACCCAGGCACTGCCAAGAAAAGACCGTCCCTCAAAACTCATCGCTCAAACAAGGAGACTTGTGAGAGAAGCCATAGAGAGACCAACAATCACTTTGAAGGAGCTACAGAGTTCAGTGGCTGGGAGTGGAGTAATGGTGCACCAGTCAACCATATCAAGAGCTCTGCATAACACTGGCCTGTATGGGAGGGTGGCAAGAAAGAAGCCGTTACTCAAAAAGTACCATCTGAAAGCGCATCTGGAGTTTGCCAGAAAGCATGAGAGTGACCCAGCTGCGATGTGGGAAAAGGTTTTGTGGTCAGATGAGACCAAGATAGAGCTTTTTGGCCAAAACTCAAAGCGCTATGTGTGGCGCAAACCTAACACTGCCCATGCCTCAAGACACACCATCCCTACAGTGAAGTATTGTGGTGGCAGCATCATGGTGTGGGGATGCTACTCATCACCAGGGACTGGGCATCTTGTTACAATTGAAGAAAGAATGGATGGAGCAAAATACAGGAAAATACTGCAAGAGAATCTGCTTCAGTCCGCTAAAAAACTGAAGCTTGGGAGGAAATGTATCTTTCAGCAGGAAAATAATCCCAAGCACAAGGCCAAAGCAACATTGGAGTGGCTCAAGAACAAAAAGGTGAATGTCCTACAGTGGCCCAGTCAAAGTCCTGATCTCAATCCCATTGAGAATCTGTGGCACTATTTGAAAATTGCGGTCCACAAGCGTCGTCCAACCAACCTGAACAACCTGGAGCAAATCTGCTAAGAAGAATGGGCCAAAATCACTCCGACACTGTGTGCAAAGCTGGTACATACTCACCCCAAAAGACTTAAAGCTGTTATTGCAGCGAAAGGTGGCTCTACCAAATATTAGTGTGTGGGGGTTGAATACTTATGCAAGCAAGATATTTCAGTTTTTTATTTTTCTTAAAAATATTTCCCAGCATAAAGCCAATGTCACCTTACAATAATTGATTTTGAGTTTAAGTGTTTTAAAATAAAATATCGAACAGAACGAAATTTCAATGTACCATTTGTAATTCAGTAATATGAGAGAATTGGTCAGGGGTCTGAATACTTTTGCAAGGCACTGTATATTTGTGTGTGTGTGTGTGAGCATGCCTGTGTGTGTGTGAGCATGCCTGTGTGTGTGTGTGAGTGTGTGTGTGTGTGTGTGTGTGTGTGTGTGTGTTTGAGCATGCCTGTGTGTGTGTGAGTGTGTGTGTGTGTGTGTGTGTGTGTGTGTGTGTGTGTGTGTGTGTGTGTGTGTGTGTGTGTGTGTGTGTGTGTGTGTGTGTGTGTGTGTGTGTGTGTGTGTGTGTGTGTGTTTGTGTGTGCTGGAAAGGTAACCAGACAAACAAGTAGCTAATGTGTGGCATAATTCAAGATGTGCACGTCAACATGTGAATTCATTTCTCTTGTTAAACTGTTTTTATCTTCATGGCAACACATGTAGCTCTCCTCACGATATTCAGAGCTGTGCTTTTCTTACTTTGTAAGCAGATATGGAAATACCCCCTCTCCTAACTGACTATGAATCTGCCGATTTGTTTTTTTTCCTAAATCAGAGCTGCATAGCAACGCATTTCCTGAAAAGTATGGCAAACACGTGGTGAGGAAAGCTGTCATGACTTATGCATGTAAACGGCGTCATTGTTTCAGTGTAGGATGTACTGCATGTGTTCATTTCAGTATCTGGAATAGCACCTGCACTGCCTTTTCATGTCTGCTTTGTTACCTGTTTAATGTAACCTCTCTTGGGGGCCAATTTAATTAAATGTAGGCATTTTAGAAAAAAAAAAATGTTGATTTAGTTTATCACATTAATGAGAATTTAATAAAAAACGGATGAACATGTTTATTGCAAGTGAATTTAGAATTGACTAAAACCCATTTTTTCCCAGCTGGAAATCATTTGAATGGACCCTTTGATATTTCTGTATTAAAACCTGTATTTTTTAAGCTGCTAATTATTGAGGTATATGTATTCGAATAAGGCCAATATAGCATTGTTTCTTTTAAACCAATGCTGCATCAATTATCAAGCAGCTTAGCTGAACAAGAATTCCAAACTAATAATTCCACTGATGCAAGTTACTTTTTTTCTTCCTCAAATAATTTTTTCATTCCATTTCTTAACCCGATAGCATTGGCTAAGCCCATTGAATAAAACTAAGCAGTCCCCATATTGATCACAGTTAACTGGTCAAATTGCCATATAAAACTAATACAGCAATCCATCGCCACGTATCCGCCCATCACATAGCCAGCCTAGCTGTTTATCCACCATGATCAAGCTCTTCAGCAACATTAGTTTATTATTGAACAGGGAAGATTAGTTCAGATATTGTAGATCCTACCAAAGTTTTCGTACACTGTGTTGTATGTGCTCCGTGAGCTGCCTTTGCTGGTAGTGTCACACGAGCTGTTCAGTGTATTGATATGTAAATAAATCCTGTTAGTCTGCAGGGGGTGTGTCAACTTTAATCTGTGTCTCGATCCTGCCTGTCACTCAGCAGCGACTGCAGCTGCCCACACGGCAGACGGCTACTCTGGCACAAGCATTAATACCCGGCATCTTTCTAAACAAGGGATTCAGGAGAGCTCCCTAATAAAAGCTGAATCTCAAAACAATAATTGTGTGAATATAGTAATGGTCTGTAATGGTTTTTAAAACAGGATTCATTTATCCATCTTTTTATATATATCCACCGCAGTCACTTTCAGTCACTGAACACAGCGTTCTGCAAATCCTGTTTTTAATGGGATGTAGTGTAGGAAAAAAGAAAGAAACCCATCATAGCGATGTCTTTGCATAAATGATATGTTGGCCTCCAGCTTTATTAGATTGATGTGCTTTCCTGTACTACAACATTAGGCTGTAGTGTTAAGAGTTCAGATCTGTTTAACTAGTGAACACATTGATCAGACTTGATCAAACAGGTCTGATTTGGTGTTCTGTATTCTTGTATTTTGTAATATGAAAGTGATCCATTCACTTTTCTCAATATAAAAATAGGCTGTACAGTACAAAATGAATACTGCTTTTAATTCAGCTGCCGTATGCAGTTCTGTTTAATTTCTCAGTTGATTTATTCATTGCTATTGTCATGTTTGAAAGGCAAGTACCTCAGCCACAGCATAGTTCTTTTGATTTATTCTGCAGTTTTTTGGTAAAAACACACAGCACACAACACTACTAAAGCGCTCCTGTTAAACAGTCGTTTGTGATTTTGTGTTTTGTTTTTATGGCACTTTGAAAACTATCTGATTATCAGTATGGCTCTTCTTGAAAAGGTTGGACAGCATCCACTATTATATGTACACTTTATTTATTAATGTCTACTTTTACTCACAGCAAATACTGTATAATTTTATTTTACTTCATGTGATGTTATAATAGTTATAAAACACAAGAATGGGTTACAGCTGTTGCCTACTCCACAGAACACAACAGAATTTCCTGCTACAAATAAATAGAATATTATCATACATTGTGTTGCGCTATGCTACCTTCTCTGTGGAGAAGTACGATAGAAAAAATATCCAGTACTACCAATTCACCCAAAATGTGTGTGTGTGTGTGTGTGTGTATATATATATATATATATATATTTTTTTTTTTTACAGGTTTGAGGTTGATCTTCTTCATATTTGGAACTGAAACTTTCTCACGATATGAAGGCCCTTGTGTTGTACATGCCTTTTTTAAAAAAACACACGTTTATTGTGTGCACAAAAACAAACACAGTTATTGGAAAGTGTGGTGTTTTCTGGGTTTTTCTTGTCTGAAAAGGGGGGGGGGGTGTCCTTGAGAACTGGGGGGGGGGGGGGGTTGAAGTTCAGTGTCTGGCCTGAGGAATTGCATTTATCAAAACAAACAATGTCAACAGATTATAGTTTTTATTTTGCCTTTTGATTTATGACAGCAATTGTTCACATTTTTTAAAAAAAAGTGGACAAATTGTTTTTGTAAGAAAAATCAACATCCACCATAACACTGTCAATGGTGAAGGAATCATGAATAGCACTGAATTATTTGACATGTTAAGGGCTTTACATTTTCTGGAGGGATATTTTAGTGCAGTCTTGGATATGGAAGCACCTTCCAACCGAGCCCCTACTATCAGAACTGTTTAAAGGTATATCAAATCCACCCACCAATGACTCCCAACAGAAAGTCATGATTTTTAAATTTAATTTTAGTGTGGGTGGGGGGGTTATAAGGTTGTTTTTTTAAAAGCAGTATGGGGTTCAAGAATGTGTCCTGACAAAACTTTCAAAGAACATTGACTGTTTATGCATTTTAAAGTAGATACATAAATAGGAAACTTAACATGGTATAATTACGCATGCAGTTACTGCATAATTACTGAACAGATCTTAAGGATGCTCTGTGTATAACAACATGAACTAGTGATGTTTCGTACAGCGTGCAAACACAAAGTCTATACTACAGTTGAAAGGTGTTTCCAATATTTTGCCCATCGAGCAACATCTTAAAACAGTTGATTTCTACTTATTTGAAGTTGTATATTTGACCCAGATGTTTAAAAGTAGGGGAACCATTAGAAATGTAATGCATTTAGTCTGCAAGCAATCCTTCATAGTTGTCCTCTATTACACATTGCCGCCCGTTGTGAAATGGTGTGAATCTTTTAAGAATGTATACAGATCAGTTGTTTTTGAATAGTGATTAGGCTGATGGCTGCCGGTGGCACTGAATCAAAAATGTGGCAAGGGAGAGACAGCAGATTCTTTGATTTATTATATGAGAATAATGGGGTCACTCCTGCGAAATAAGCGTTGAGCTTTCACTGAGACAGATTAGCTGAATTGGTTCTTATTTTATCAGGGTTTGATAGCATACAATACAATTATACACAAGGGCAGTGCAGACTAATGCACCAAAGCATTTTAATGTGCATTACAGATATTGTAGCTGAGGGACAGTTTAAATACTTTACTGTGCCATGCAGTTTTGCATCCTTTATCATATAGATGAGACCCCGTGAACCATGTTTTTTTGCTGTATGTTTGGTCTATTCTAAATATATATGACTAGTTTTACAAACTACAGTTAGCACTTATATTATCTTAACTTAAAGAGTAAATAGCGGTGTTCAGGAAACTATAATGTTACGAGTCCCCACATGTAGCTACAACTGTTTAAATATATAGCGTTACATGTCCCCATGTGTTGCTACAACTGTTTAAATAATGTACCTGTGATTTTTCTTTTCATTGTGTTAACATCCTGACAACTTTTTACACTTATAACATTAAAGTCTGTTTCAAAGCTTTTTTCAAAATGTACGCTGTATGGAGAACACAGAGCTGGAATTAATCTCTAATCTAATCTAGCCACATGATCTGCTTTGACCTTTGAACTGGTGCACAAGAAGCAAAATTTTGTTGACCTAAATATAACATTGTAATTAATTTTTTTGTGTAATTATAGTATCTTTGATTATTAAGCAGGAATAGTAAAATTACGAAAAAATTGAATAGAAAAACAATTCTGTGTTTTAAAAATGTGTCTGTGTTTAGGGGAAATACATGAATAGAATAATCTTATTTGTTAGGGTTGGTACATCAGGTTTTCAGTTGTGTTTTATAAAGAGCTACATCTATATTTATTGCTTTTGCACAAATGCATATATTTGAATACAGCATATAATATACACATTTGTTATTGTACTGTTTGGCTGATTTTGGTGGATAATTAAATACATTTGGACCAATTTTGTCTTTGTTTAGTACTTGCTAACCAAATGCAACAAGTCAAAATGAAAAAGCCAAAACATGTGTGGATTGATTTAAAATTTGAATTACAGCTGATGGTGCAATATTCCAGCTGGCATTTACTGTCTGATAGAAGCCTGCTGGGACTGGAAGCTGACTGGCTGATGATACCGGATCATTTTCTAATAGCAATAGTGCCTGTCGATTTGAAGGCTGTACCGTGTGGTAGCTGATCTTGACTTTCGTTACGTATTTGAATAGTGAGGTTTCACAGTTTGTACCTGTCATTCATCAGAGAGAAAACTGGTTACTGATTCCACCTCTAATTGCTACTGTGATGCAGATTTATTTTCCTTAATTATTAATCTGCATATTTAAATTTTAAGAGTAAAATAGATATTTGCTTAAAAATAATACTTATATTTGCCATTTAGTAATGTGAATGCATAAACAAAGACACAATTGGTCCACATTTATTTAATTATCCACCAAAACCAGTCAATCAATACTTTGCACTGACAAAAGCAATCAATCCTTCTTTAGCAGCTGCAGTTTTTTGGCATTCACCATTCAGAGTTGCTTAACAGACAAATGGCATGAATGGGTGATGTCGTGCATATTTACTTTTTTACATCTAAGGTCATATCACAACATGGTTTCCTCACAAATTGCTATTAAAGAACTTAGTCACTATAGTTCACCAATTATGTTCTAAACTACAGCAATACATTACTCCAATAGTAATTCACAGTTCTGGTAATTTTAATTGATTAAATCATGAATGTTTACTCTCTGTAAAAGTGCATCTTGTTTCAAACCAAAAAAACACAGACAATTTAAGAAATTATTTTTAACTAGTTTTATTATATAGCACACATGGATAAGCAAAGACAACACATAATAGATATTCTAAATCTAATAGCTATAGGCAACTCCTTGATAGGTTAAGAATGTTTCAAAGAATGCAGGAATGTTTCAAAGTTTTGCAAGTCCAGTTGTAAAAAGAGTCCATGCAAAAAGCAAAAATGATATGCAAAACTTGATTTAAGAGTCCCAGAGTTTCATTGCAAATTGTTAGATTTCCAAGAATAATGTGTGAAGTTTTTCTTTTAAAATCCCACGTAGAAAGTCAATTGCAGTTAATCTTCTTCAAAGATATTGTCTTTTCGTTGCAGTTCAATTCAAAGTTTAGTTCCAAGGCAAATCGAAGTTCTTAAGTTGAAGAAGGTTTTCTCCAACAAGGCATCTTCTGTAGCTTCCAGATATATAGATGATTCCTCAAAGAATAGGTCCAGAATAGAACTTGAATGGATGGAAAAATCAAGACCCCCCGAAATCATTCGGTTTCTAGTCTTTAAAATTGGCATGAGATGGGTGTTCTGAGACACCAGCCAATCATTTGGGATTGACCCAAAATGTAACCTCATTGGCAGTTGTCCTTAGAAAAAGGTGTGTCCATGATCTTCAAAGAATTGTTGTCCACGCCTTGGATAAGGCTGTCCATCAAATATCTTTTTAAAAGGTAACTTAAGAAAAGTCTCTTTTATTAATAACTCCACTGTGCTCCTTCTTGTCTCTATAAAATCTTTATATTCATGTTGCCCACAAAAAGATGAATAACTCCATACCTTATTATATATGGCTACTCAGAGCCTGAGTAACACAAATTATATTTGGTTATAAAGTACTATGTTCATTTTAAATTGTAGCTTATTCTTTACAGATTTAACCATGTATGTGCCAAATGTCATTGTAAGACACAAAACAAATATTTTCAATCCTTAATATTATACCGACAGTTATCAAAATACAATTTGACAGACAGCAATCATCACAATGTGTATAGTGTTCAGTATTGTTAGTTTAAGAAAATTATGAACAAAATGTTAGTGTCAGTCATGTATTTAGAAAGTTTTAGGAAAACTATGTATACTCATCTAAACATTTTAAAGGTTGGGTAACTGACATCAATTCAAAGACATTCTCTAATCCAGTTAGAGTTACTCATAAATTTCAATAGACATTTTAACACCTGGGCTAGAGACAGCCATTTTATCAGAGACTGACCATTTAGAAAAACAGACACACGTTCTTGAGCCACCTGGCCTGGTTTTCTTATCTAATCAACACAATCTTTAATTTCTTCCTGGACCTGGCTAACAGATCTGCAGACTGCTTTCTCAGTTTCTTTTGAAGCTTGCATTTTAAGTTGGGTGAGGGGAGATGAGAGAAAGAATGCAGGATTAACTCAGCACATACAAGAAAAATATAGAATTATATTAGAATACATAAATTTCCCTCACATTGACGTTTGGGGGTAGCAGCACCAGGCCTCAGACTGAGAACCACTGTACTGAAAGCTTCATATGCATCACTGTATTTTAAAAACATGCATTTGTTTATTTTTTTTTTTACCAAGCTAGAGATGATTTTGAAAGCTGAAAGCAAAATCCTTTGTCAGCATTGTGACAGTGTGCACCGCCTCTGTGTGTATTTTGTGTTGTGTGTTGCATGTGGTGTGTTAATGTTGGTGTATGGATGCTGGTGCGTGGGATATAAATGGGTCTGTGTAGCACAAGTAATTTAAAATATATAGTTGTATTTAGACATGAGGATGGCACAATCACTTCAGGTGCAGATTAAAAGTGGTATTTGTATGTGAGCACAGGGAAGTGTACAAATTAATTCATGTGCGGATGTACCGAGATTGCAGATACGGAGTCTCGGTACAGCCGCATAAAAGATGCAGTGTTTCATCACTCAGGGTTGGGTGTTTGGTAAGTAGAGAACGGGAGAGAGAAGGAGAGTAAAGTAAATAACAATTACTATTTTGTGTTGGAAGGATCAGCACGATACTAGTTTGTTTTGACTTGCCATGTTTGTTTGTCTCTTCATCCACTGTTTGTATAGTGTTAGTCCGTTTTGTTTATCGATTTATTTTGGCCTCAAGTGCCGTGTGCTGTTTTTGTTTAAACCTTTTATTTGTTTCATTCAATAAACGCACTGAGCGCAGCCATTGTGTCTCAGTTTCACCTGCCAGTATTGCCTGTCTGTGTGTTCCTTTCTGGCCTGACGTCACCTCTACAGCCAGCCTGTTCACAGCATAGATGACCTTTATGTAGCTTATTGGAATATATCTGCTTAGAAGTAAAACCTGCTCTGAGAAGGTAACTACACTCTGCTTTTCAGCACCTATATACAGAAATCTGACTGGATTCACAGTGCGTACATGGGCTGGGGCACTCTGTATGGGGTGTCTAGTATACAGAACTGTGACTGGATTCATAGTTAAAACCATGGGCTGGTTAAAACCATAGTTTAAAACCTCTGTATGGGGTGTCTAGTAGGGATTTTACTTTCCGTTTCATTACCTAAACATTTAAACTTAATTGTACTGTATATAAAAAAGACAGTGAAGAAATCTGAAATAAATTGGCCCACACTGTACACGATGTACTGCGATGTAAACCCAGAGGTTAATACCTAGGCTGGGTTAAACATTTAGGCATAAAGGTTTAATACTTGGCTAACGTTTTAACATCCCCACTTTAAAATATTGATATACCTAGGGCCATATTTTCAAAACATTTTCTTTATTCTTTAATTAACTCCTGGGCAGTTTAATCACCATCCAAACAGGTTGTCTAAATATTATTCAGTATGTACTCATAGTGCACTCCATAAACTCACTGGAGTTGTACACATGTAAGCACAGGTAGTCTCATACACATGAATATTGTTTAGGAAACTAAACAGACTGTAACACCTGGAATAGGTATGTAATATCAGCATTAACTAATGTATTCTTCTTTTCTGTTTCAGTCATCAAATTCTGGTGAAAAAGTTTAAAGCATTGTCTCAAAGTGTTCAGTCTTTAACACCCAGAAACCAAAAAGAGCCACGTTTTCGGTCTCAGTTCAAAGTGAAGGGCATTGTTGGTTTCCATGGCACAGAAAGTGTAAAGCTGCCATCGGAAGTG
This sequence comes from Polyodon spathula, assembly GCF_017654505.1. Taxonomy (NCBI): domain Eukaryota; kingdom Metazoa; phylum Chordata; class Actinopteri; order Acipenseriformes; family Polyodontidae; genus Polyodon; species Polyodon spathula. The sequence continues at coordinate 19,299,429 of NC_054556.1, forward strand.
GTTTGTGAGATAGTGAGTAGCAGCTGGAACCGTGCTGGCTGCTGTGGGTTCACTAATGTCTATAAATACTCCCCATGGGTATGCGCAATGGGCTTGGTGGACTCATCCCAGACCTCAGTGAACAGCAGTGTAATCCACATCACAAAACCACCTTTCAGTCCAGCACAGTGTATCAGTGTTTACCCAGGGTAGGACTGAATGATCTCAAATGTGATCAAAGGGTTAACATCGCACTGCTGCAGCACCGAAGCTTAGTAAACCTGGCCCACAGGCACCCTTTATCCAGATGAGGATGTTTTTTTTATCAACGCGGCTGTGGCTTATTGTTTGTCCCTTGCAGCGGTGTCTCGTCTGTCTGTTTTCTTCTTCTTTTTGTTTCTCGAGTTTGTAGCTACATCAGTCATCTCCATACTTTGTGCACACTTGCCTGCTGAATGTGTTTTGCCTCTTCCAGCGGTTTTGCGTAGCCTGTTGTAGCATCTGATACTTTGACCCACGGGCATGGCTGAATTTATTACATTTGTCCTTGGCTCTATGGGTAGAGCAGGCTGCAGAATATTTTGTTTTGTTTTCTAACATACAGCTATGACTGTTGGAACATTTTATTTAGATATAAATTAATTTTTGGTCTTAGAATACAATTCACAGAATGGGTTAAAGATTAGGTCAGATTCTGGTTAAATTCCTACTTAGACAGTAATTTGATAAAGATCTTTCTGGTCACTTTGTCCTTGTTAAGACAAGGTTGCCTTCCAAGACATTTTTAAATAGGTGTTGGCCTCTCCTTTGATGTACAGTTCTAACATGAAAGGCATTTGCCATTTAGGGTGGATCATTGTTTTTATGTTAAACATCTTTACAAACTAGAAATAAAACAGGTTTTCTTAGGAAATTACAGTTGATTTTATGAGTGTTATAAAAACTGGGTACTTCAAAGATAAACTGGATTGAACCAGATGCTTTGAAGCAGGGTTAGGACAAATGGGCTTAACCAAGTGAGAGGAGATTTGAGGTCTTTCGGATTGGTTCAAGGAAAAATCATGACGTCACTGAGAGACTGCATTTAAACTGAGAATAGTGAAATGCTCTTTGTATTGCTCTGATCCGTGCTTGGAAAGAGGATACCTGCAAACTGTTGTCACCGTGTAACCTTTAAGATGTCTGGTTGTAACTTTGCAACTTATCTTCAATAAACTATACTTATCTGAAAGCCAAAAGAAGAAGCTTGCGACTTCTCTTTTCCTTTTTTTCTGTATCGCCTTAAATTCAACAATGGTCAGAAGTTATCTATGTCTAAGTGTCTTTATATTAGTAAGCATCCAGTAGCTATCCTGTGCAGAGCACTGTACTGCCAGCAAAACAAAAGGAAACGTGATCTAAGGCAGCAGATCACTAGATGTTCTGGCTTTCACTCCTTTAATAACACGTTGGCTGGCATAGGCGACATATATCTGTGGCAGGCAGAGCTGAAGAGTCGCTTCTGAACGCCCGTGGAAAGCACCTTAACACAGAACCTATTGCAAACAATTACCAGTGTTTGAGTGATTGCAAACATTATACAAGGTAACTGTAAAAACGAAGAAGAAAACAACATCTGAAGTTACTTTTTTTGACACGCTTTTAAAAAGTACTGTACATGAAGCAACTTAGCCTCGTTGAAGGTAGGCTCATTCACTGTTCTAATTAGATGTCTTTGTACATCCTAAAATAGCTTTATTCCATTCATAAAGTTAGCCTTCACCTCTGCACTTGCTTCAGAATAAAGCCCAAAGCGTATTACATGTTCCTCTGAGGAGACTTGTGTTTTGAGCTAACTTTTGGATTCAACCCGAATCATTTTATCTGAAAGTCAGATTTATTTTCAGATTAGAATTTTCTGCCAATATGTTAGATTACAGGATTGGGAATATGATTGGTTTCAGACCAACCTAATCTCACTAACATTATCTGTGCCCAGTTAGATTATCATAGTAAAAGCACAGCAAAGTATAATAAAGCAGAGTGAAAGAGTAGCGAGGCATGGTAAAGCATAGGTAAGCGTTGTAAAGCCTAGAGAGGAATGGAAAAGCATATTAAACATGAAATCCACTGTAAACTATGGTAAATAAATAGTGAACCCAGGGAAAAATGCAAACACTGCAAATAACTGCAAATTTACCATGGTAAACTTTTATAAGGTGAAATGTATTTGCATTGCTGTAATTGGTAAATGCCATTTTACATGGGACCCACTGCCAGATTAAATTAATTGACTATGGACTGGAGTTTGATCAGACTGTGAATTATAAAAAACAAATTATATATATATATAATATATATAATACATTGATGAAGGCTATATTTGCATCCATATATATATATATATATATATGAATCATTCGAAAAAAAATAACGATTTCATAAAGTGATAATTTCTCTAGAGGAAAATGTATTTGAACTTTGACACATCGATTCCTCGAGACCATCACGTTCAATTCAAACACAAAATGTCTTGTTTTCAGTCACTCAACAACACCCACCATACAGAAATGCTCATTAATGAGCAACAAAATGAGAATACATTAAAAAAAAATGATGTAAAACTGGTACATTTGTATCTCAGAGAAACTGGAGAGGAACAGGAAATTAAAACAAGGTAAAGGTAATCATCTAAATAAAGTTGACGCACTAACGGATAACGACACCACTGAAACACTATGTTTAAAAAAACCCAACTGTACTGCTGAACCTTGTCTTCTTTAATATTAGCATCACAAGGGTATCCATGTATTATACAAAATAATAGATGGGCCTCTTCAGTGATTTACAAGAAAACAATTCCATCTCGGGTTTCTGGGACAGTTTATAAATTACTCGCCCTTCGGTCTCGTAATTTATGATGTTGCAGAAACCCTGGATGAAATCATTTTCCTGTAAATCACTGAAGCCCATCTGTATGTATATATATATATATATATATATATATATATATATATATATATATATATATACACACACAGCACTGTGCAAAAGTTTTAGGCAGGTGTGAAAAATTGCTATAAAGTAAGAATGCTTTCAAAAATAGACATGTTAATAGATTATATTTATCAATTAACAAAATGCAAAGTGAGTGAACAGAATAAAAATGTACATCAAATCAATATTTGGTGTGACCACCCTTTGCCTTCAAAACAGCATCAGTTCTTCTAGGTATACTTGCACACAGTTTTTGAAGGAACTCAGCAGGTAGGCTGGCCCAAACATCTTGGAGAACTAACCACAATTCTTCTGTGGATTTAGGCAGCCTCAGTTGCTTCTCTCTTCATGTAATCCCAGACAGACTCGATGATGTTGAGATCAGGGCTCTGTGTGGGCCATACCATCACTTACAGGACTCCTTGTTCTTCTTTACGCTGAAGATAGTTCTTAATAACATTCGCTGTATGTTTGGGGTCGTTGTCATGCTGCAGAATAAATTTGGGGCCAATCAGATGCCTCCATGATGGTATTGCATGATGGATAAGTATCTGCCTGTACTTCTCAGCATTGAGGAGACCATTAATTCTGACCAAATCCCCAACTCCATTTGCAGAAATGCAGCCCCAAACTTGCAAGGAACCTCCACCATGCTTCACTGTTGGCTGCAGACAATCATTCTTGTACTGCTTTCCAGCCCTTCGGCGAACAAACTGCCTTCTGCTACAGCCAAATATTTCTAATTTTGACTCATCAGTTCAGAGCATCTGCTGCCATTTTTCTGCACCCCAGTTCCTGTGTTTTCGTGCATAGTTGAGTCGCTTGGCCTTGTTTCCACGTCGGAGGTATGGCTTTTTGGCCGCAGGTCTTCCATGAAGGCCACTTCTAACCAGACTGGTCCCATTGGTTTCTGCCATTGCATTGCTGGAATTTAAATTGAAAGAACATTCAAGCATGAAAACCCATGCTTTGCAATATATAATAACCTGTCAATCTGTCAATACACATCAACATGCAAATAATTACATGCAAATAATTTACAGGCAGCAATCCTAAAACAATGACATAGTCCTGACACCCATATCAAAATATATTATCTTTACACCCCTTTTAGAAGTTACTAGATATTAAGCTGTAGTACTATAATACAATATAGCAAACTCAAGATCTGCTTTGTAATGGGATCATGTAGGGGGAGGGGTCATGTTTTTTTGTAATGGGATCATGTAGGGGGGTCATGTTTTTTATCTAAGAAGTTGTAGCTCCCATTACACTTGTTGTTGCCAGTATCCTGTTTAAAATATTGTTAATTATCCCTACATACCCAAGAGACATATGATATTCCTGTGATATAGTGTCACTATCCCAGCAACAAGCCAACTTTTTTTATGTTACAGCTTTTCAGTATAATCATTTTAATACATACAGGGGTTTCAATATTGTGTAAGTCTTATTTAACAACCAAGCATACTGTATTTGCAGCAGATAAACATACCGGTTACTGCATTGCATTACTGGACCTGTTGTATGCTTAGCAGAATTCATCAAGACTGCTGGGCAGTACAGGAGCTAGATATACTGTACACATCTGTCTGTTTATTTATTTTTTCAGTTTGTAAGTGGGGGAGGAAGCTTGTGTCTCTTAAAAGCAGCTTCAGGGAATGTAAATGAACTGGACAGCAAAGCAGATATGCAGTAGTCATTTTTTTAAAGTTGTTTGGTCTTTTTACATGAACAATGGTCTTGTCTAAGTACTGCCATGACTTCGTATAACTCACATTTTCATAAATGAAAGATGCGCACCTTGGATAAAATTTCATTTTTAACAGTAGTTTTTTTTTTCTTAGCACAAAGTTGTCAAACGTCTTTTTGCCCTCTAGTTTGGTATGCTTCAGTGCCTGTTGAAGGAGCGCATCCAACACAGGTGAATTGCTTTTGGCAGCTGGATTTCTTGTATTAAAAAAAATGCTTATTTTCCTATGGCACACGTGCTTTCAATGTCAGCAATACATATTAGATAAGATTTACTGGAATTCTTTCATTAGAACCTTGTACTTTTAAACCACAAGGGCTAATTTACTAATGTAACTCTGAATAATGCTAGCTGATGCTCTTTTGTCTGTGTTTACATACAGCAAACCGCTTCATACAAGTCATTTAAGTCTCCTGACACTGGCGTGAAAGCCAATGTAACTCAATCTGGCTAAATACAGTACTCCAGTCAAACCCATCCACTGTAGCCCCAGGCTCCACCATGTGAAATATAACACCTGCAGTACATCAATCTGAATGCTCCAGCTGGTATAGACTGATTCTCATGCTGCGGTAACCCTGGGCACCGGAGCGTGCACAATTCTATTGTGTCAGAGTATGTTTATTAGGACTGCCAACAAATTAGGGTTGTATCTCTGTGTCACAATGCCTGGCGGGCACCCCGCCAAAATATCCTGAATTTATATGCAACTTGTTACCATTTACACATAAACATTAAAAATACTTTAAACAAACCTAAAGTACTTGTAGTTAAGACAAGCATTCCATCAATCTTTCCTGTTCTGCATGTCCATTAACTACACCAGTCTCAAATGGGCAGTTTTGAAAGAAACATACTAAAACATGATAGCTGTTCCTGTTGTGGGTTTAGAGGAAGTTTTCATTTTCTCTGTCTTTTTCACAGGAAATATGTTACACTAGCACTTCCTGAGTCATTTCCCCTCGCAGTGTCTTCTGGGTCATGTGACTGGCTGAGAGCATGTCAGTCAGTAGCAAGAGTAGCTGGTTGGTTAATGACCAGAAAAAAGCAATTAAAGAGTTGGGAAAATATCACCTTCCAGGTGATGACCAAGCAAGTGTAAGATAGTACATGTTTTAAAATACGAACACATGTTTACAATAACAGGTCTGTACCAATAGACATTGAAGGCCTATATAATGAATGGAAGTACACACCCTGTAAGAGTTATGGAATTATTTTTATTAGCATTGATTTGAAACACTGAAAAAAGACTTCTAATCAGAACAATTAGCATTGGTATTTGTTAAGTTTATTTTAGTATTTCTAAATGTGAATGTTAATCAGTCAATCAATATTTATTTTATATAGCACCTTTCTTAGTGGACCACCATCACAAAGTGCTTTACAAGATAGTGAGGAACAATGCATAATACATTAAATACAATGGAATACAGGGCATAGTATATTAAATACACACTAAGTAACAATGCAAACACATTAAATACAGGCATAATACATTAAATCAGGGCTAGGATGTGAATTCTAAACATTGAGGATGCGTGTGCCAAGCAGAATCATACGAATAAGATGGAGTGACAAAAAACACCTGAAATAACAATTTAGACAACAGCTAATAACAGATACCAGACTTGGAGATAATTAAAAGCAAAAGAGAACAACTGGGTCTTGAAAGTTGATTTGAAACGAGTGACTGTGGGAGCTGCATGCACTAAAGCTGGGAGAGAATTCCAGAGAATCGGGGCCATGAAGCTAAAAGAGTGCTCTCCTAGTGTGATGCACTTTTGTTTGGCTATAACCAGCAGGCCTGAGTCAGAGGACCTCAGCTTGCATGCAGGGACATAGCGGGTCAGCAGGTTGGAGAGATACTCTGGACCTGTGTGATGAAGGGCCTTGTAGGCAAGCAGGAGAATTTTGAAAGTAATCCTGAACTTTACAGGTAGCCAGTGCAGCTGGGCACGACGGGGTAATGTGATTATGTTTTTCACATCTGGTAAGGATCCTAGCAGCGGCATTTTTAACCAGCTACAGTCTGTTTATGGTGGGTGATGGGAGACTACCATAGAGAGAGTTGTTGAATTTGAGTTGAGAAGAGTTGAGTGCATGACAGAGTATCTCTGCATCTGGGAGGGAAAGGTAGGGATAGGCCTTTGAGATGTTTCAGAGGTGGTAGAAGGAGATCTCACAAGAGAGGTTACTATCCAGAAGTACACCAAGGCTTCATACAGTGTGGGAAGGCAGCAGTAGACAGTTTCCGAGGTTCAAGGCAGCAATATTGAGATTCTTGAGTTGAATTTTCAATCCTACTAGAAGAAGTTCAGATTTGTTGGTGTTGAGCTGAAGAAAATTGGCAGATCTCCATGTCTTGGATGCCAGCTGAGAGCTGAACCATGGCAGAGGGACCTCCAGGGTCTAGTTTTAGAGCTGTATGTCATCAGCATAGGAGTTAAGGCCTCTAGTGTTTGATCCAACCACACATATTTTTAACCTTACTATCCAGTATTTTTGTACAGACACTTTTTTGTTTACTTTGGGAGGCTTTTCCCATTGTGCATGTAAGAAATACCGTATTTGCTCAGTAATAAGGTCCATATTAATTTGACTACTCTTTCAACTCACTGTTCAGAGGGAATGAAAATACCAGTGTCCATCCCCAGGGGCATCCCTAGAAGTCATTCTTATATAGGGCTCCTTCTAGAAATTCCACCTGGCTCAGGTTTGCTCTCAACGGGTTAAATATACTGGTGACTTTATTAAACATGTCAGATTTCCAAACAGTAATACATTAGAATTGGGAACACCTATCATGGTATAATACTTGTGGAAATTCCAAGGGAAGAGTTCTTTCAATGGTTACACTCTGGTGTACTTGGAGAGTATGATTCTGAGAGCTCTGTTGAGGCCACAGCAGTGCTTTTGAACGAAGTGTTAAAAAGTCACCAGAATATTATTGAAAAATGATACAAAGTGAATCTGAAGAGCAAGGAAGAATACATTAATTAAGATAAATTATATTTTGAACCGGTACCGCTTTGTATTCAAGTTTTGTCACGGCCAGCAAAGTGCTAGCAAAACTGGCATTCAGAATGAGGATCCAGTACCCCAGTGCAGCTATGCTTTTTACAAGTCTCCCTGTACTGGTGTCCAAACACAAATTTCCAGAATTCCCAGCGCTGCTCCAAGCCTGGGATTCATCTTCACTGAAATGAAAAAAACAATGGAAACAGTTTTTCAAATGTAAAATAAACACTATGGACAAGTGGTAAAAAGCAATTTTTGATTTAGCTTTTTTGTAACTGCGGCTTGGCAATCAAGAAGGAAAGCGTTGCATGAACGATGTGTTTGAAAGTCTTCTCAGACAACAGTACGGGATGGAAAGAGACGTTTAGTCTGACCTTCAAACAGACAATAAAACAGTATCAGTAAGGATCAGTCTGCTCCCCTTGCACAGTGACGCCTAAGCAGGTAGGTGAAGGAATCCATTGCTTAAAAAGTGCAGTAGTGTAAACAGCAGGAGACGTGCTTTGCATCATGAGCGGACAGACTTATCTTTTGCTTATTTTAAATAATTCCATTTTTCTGGGCTTGTTGCCACAGAGATTTATATAAAGCCAGTATTCTCATCTTTTCATAAAATATCCACCTCTATTGTGTCCTTGTGTGAATTGGCTTTCCGTGAGATTTGTCCTGTTATTATAAAGGGTTTTTTCAAATTTTTTTTTTTTGTTTGTTTTCCTTGTTTGGTATGAATTACATTAAAAAAAAAAAAAAAAAAACTGGTACAGAACTTGTCTGTATATATTATTACAAAAAAAAAAATCAGATCTCTTTTCAATTTATCAAACTCCTTTCAAACAAAACATAATTTTTGCATTTGACAAACAGTGCTTCTTTTTAAGATGTAACTAGGAAGGTTTTATTATCTTATTTTGTATTCTGTTAACATTAACAGCATTATCACTGGTCCCTCTTTCCTTCAGTTTGAACATTTTAGTTATTTTATTCCTCAATTTGGAATATGCATAAGAAAAAGGGAGACAGTGGTATTGCTGCTAAATCTAATAAGAGGCAATACACTTATTAAAATGATCCTTGTTCACAATGGCTACATTGATATCACATTTAAATTAATCAATATATTTCTCTTTGAGCATTTTAGATAAAAAATGTGTTGGATTGAAAACAGGTTAAAACCCTAAAATGGAAACTCTGAATTATGGTTCTTGTTTAATAAATAACTGAGTTTCCCAATTCTTATGGTCTGAGCCAATATAGGTAGTATCATGGAGAAAGCCTGGTAAAGCACAAGAAAGTTTTAAAATTCCATCCACACAACTGGAGAGTAGAATCCCTAGGGGGGTGATGGGCAAAGAGATATTTAAAAATGTGTTGTCATTAAACTTGACTGCAGGGAGAGAAAGTGAATACACTGAGCACTCATCACTGGCTTGGGTGTACATTGATCCGCAGACCGACTGTCAGACCTCCACGCCTCATCTCTCCTGTCTCTCAATCAGCCAAGATCAGATTGCAATCTTTCACTACCTTGACTGTGCTCAGGTCAGGCCTGCAAGGTTCTTCATCCGTGATTATAAAACACTGAGTCGTGTTCAATTCTGGCACTGAATAACTTTCATGTATGTCAGAGACGTAGTGTTAAATTTAGCACTGCTGAGTAAATTTGTGTTTGTTTAGATCTCATTTTAGAATCAAGTTTCATCAGCTGGAGTGCTGTCCAGACTATTTGCTGTATTAGTGCTGCACTATTGAGATGTTCTTGTAGGCACAAAGTAAATAAACTAAACTAAGTGAAATTAAATGTCATTTGCAGCTTGAATTGAGAACCCATCAATGAATGGGGTGTACCTACAATCCTATGCTGATAATGACAAACTCCAGTTTTTTAAAGCTCGCAAACAGTGATCTTGCCTATACATTTTATTTTGTAAGTTGCACAATGACTGCCGCAGGTCTAAATCTACATTGCATTCATTCAAATCCAAGAATGACTGGGGGAATCACACAGTTCCAAATAATGTCAGGTTGCTAAGTAGTAGTTGATCTAAGTAAATCTCTGAATTCAGTTGTTTAATTTAGATTGAAACAAATGTTTACATTGCAAGCCTTGCTTGATGTTTCGAAAGCCCTTTATTACATTAAATGTATAAAGAAATGTATATGTCTCGTGCACAGTTGTAAGTGGAAATGTAAAGAAACAGTTTACGTTTGACAATTCGTGTGATAGGATCATATAAACTGCACCACCAGTTAATTTAAATTTGTATACCACAGTTGATAATCACGCCTCAAATTGAAGATCTAAGAATGTGAAACTCAACCTTGAGAAAGACTTCCAACTGAAACATGTGTCATTGGATATTGAATGTTTTTTTTTTTTGTAGTACTACATGTCAGTAGAGACAAACAGCACACACAAACCATTGCTTTTCTTTTGTGAATAATGATAAAACACCAAACACCACAACATATTGTCAACAAGGCCTATTGTGAAAATGCTTATACAGTACTCCTTTTAAACATTGCCTTAGTACAGTGTATGCAATGACCTTTCTGTTTTTATATGCTTCCTTATATGTATGGGTGTTAGTTTGGCTGTTTTAGATGTTTTCCCTAGAAATCTGATGTCCCACAAATCAAACAACTTGTTTGATCGATTTGAAAATGAGTATATACCTTCATAATGAAGGGGGAATGAGACATGCACAAATGCAGATTGTTCTTGCAAAGAGTTCCATCTAGAAGCATTATCATTTGCAAATGGGATTATATATAAATTTTATGTGCTTTGAACATTTTTTAATTTTGCCGACTTTTTATCTCTTTTTGTTTTAGTTTTGCAACGTGCAACAACATGTGAAAAAAAAACGAACCCTAATCAAACCACTGGTAAAATGATTATTCTTAGTAAAGGTAATTAAGAAATGAATCACAAAAAAAAATTATTCTGCTGGACATACAGTTCAAAATGTTCATGCTTCAAGCAAAAGTATTTTTATGCTTTTAATCTTATTCGTGCAAGATCAATAAAGCAATTGATTTCATAAAAGGACCCTTTTCCTTTCTTACACGGGCATGGACAGGGAACAAAAGTTTAACACCCAGATTTACTTTCGCATCATACAAAGATTGACTTGGTCAGGGTGGAGTTCATTTCTCACATGAATCATTTCTTAATCATTTTCACTAGGAATATAGCCTTTACAGCCATTATAAAATGAAGCCCCTCTTCTAACAGCCCCTTGACAGTGTGTGTGAGTGTTGGGGTATGAGCAGCATTCTAATCATGCAGGTCAGTTTGTATAGGTTATTAGTATAATCGACTGCAGCCCCATGGGGAATCAACATGAAGGAACGTGTGTCTACAGGGAGTTTGACCTGCAGAGGATGCAGCTGTGCTTATTGCATGTACCCAAGAACCAAAACACACCGGCTCCTGGATTGGATGGTGCTGTTATTACTAACAGTGATGTACATAATTACAAAAACGCTGCCCAGTGGGTGAAGAGGTGGGGGGGGGTCATGTAATTATGTAAAACATATAAATGTGTACATAACTTCTAAAAAGGTGTATTCCATTATACTTCATGTGTTTTTTGTGAACGTGCAGGTTTGGTTTATGCACCTTTGAGTTGGAATAAGCACATAGCACTGATACCGCAATGGCTGAGTACAAGTGCAAATAAACAAAAAAGTATGTATACAATATTACAGTAAAGACATCTCTCTGGGGTAACCCTCAGAAAATTACTTGCTAGTGAAAGAAGGCTTCGGTACCAGTAGGTAGCATTAAATAAAGAGTCAGGTGGGTCATTGCAACACTATGATCTGGGGGCCCTGCTCCCAGAACGAAGGCAACCTTCACTGATGATTCTGATGGTTTGACACTGATGAACTGTGCTCTGATTGGTAAGCATAGTAATATAATATATGTGGGGGGAGTGAATTGCATGTCAGTAAAGCAGCCTTGTTGTTCCAGATGAAGAGATGCAGTCACCCGAAACCCCAGGATACTCTACCTGGAAATGTCAAGGTTTTATTAGGACCACCCTCTAGGCTGGGTGGAGTCACCCAATACCAGCGCTCAGTGCTGTTGGTGTAGCAGGGACCTGAATTTGTGAATAGCCTCAAGATAAATTCAAGTTGTTGTTGTTGTTGTGATCATCATAGAGGTTAATGGATCACTTGGGTATCCTCTTCGCAAAGTGCTAGACACTCTAGTAAATGTGTTTTGGTTAGAAGAATGATCTGACTCTGGTCCTGATGGAAATTCCAGCAATGGTTTGGTTTGATGGTTTTCAGTTAGTTGTGTTCATTCAGGAGGCTTTGTGCTGTTGGAGGAGCCAGTTAATGGGAAAACCCCCCCCCCCCCCCCCCCCCCCCCACCTTTCTGATTGACTAATCTGCAAGGAGCAATCAATCCTGACTAATCCTACAAAAAAAAAAAAAAAAAACACAGGGATGACAATTCACAGTTCAGTTATCTTCCTTTACAACCATAATACAAAAAGTCAGTACCCGTGTTGTAATGGAGGTTACGTTATCCTTCTCAAACATGAATAAGAGACAGAAAGCCATTGTGGTAAAGATGCCCTGCAGCTGGACTAGGCTGCCAGAAGGGTTTTGAGATAAATGAGATGGATTTAGAAAGATTGCCCGTGAAGGCTGGGGAGTTGCGCATTAACGATGTAAATCCAGTATCTCATGTGGCAGTCTGGTAATCTGCTAAACATGGAAAAGAAAGAGGTTGTGCTTGAAATGCCCTTGCCCTTTGATCCTGGCTACAGGATATATCACTCTAAGAAGAACCCTCCACTTCCAAGCATTGTAACCATCACAAGACTGGTCCTCTTTACATCAAGCAGCAAGCGTAAGCTACTTGGTCCAGAGCTACACTGCTTGCCTGAGTCTTTCACTAGATCCTCAGCTCCCGGGCTTATTTGCATGCATACAGCATCACTCCCTGGGTAGAAATATAAACAAGCCTTGAAATCTAATCGAGGTGTATTACCTTAGCAGAACCAACACCAGAGCATAGAATTACCAGCAATGCATTTGGAATAAATATGGGTCAGTCAGGCTGTCTCCTGCTGATGCATGTTATTTCAAGTTTATGTTATACGTTTATAGGACGGCAAACTTGTGTCTATGAGGAAATATTGGCACAAGCAGCAGTGAACGAATCAAAGCTGAAAGCATGTCCATATAACCCATACAGAGACACTCCCAATTAATATAACTCTATTGCATATGATACTTTATTGGTAATATACAAGTAAAAAAGAAAACAGCAATATTTATTTTCTGTTTATGATCAAACTTTATTTCATCCATGATCCTTTTCATGGAAAAAAGGTTGGTGAAGAGAATACTGTCAAGTGGCTGAGGTACGTGACACATTTTGATGTCGCCGTTTTGAGTGGGCTTTGTGACATACCATTGTGTCAACTTAATACTGCAGCTTTTGTGCAGCTTCTTGACCTGTAAACGAGAGCTTTGTTCTCAATGGTTACTCATCTGGTTAGATAAAGGACCTGATTGATTGTCTGATAAGGCACTGGTACTGAACTTCGTGACATATTGGTGATGCCACTCACATCGTAATCTGAAAATTAAGCCCCCTCAAAGGTTACTTTTGATAGTCAATATACAGGGAAAAAACAGGGGTCTGTCCCCATGAAAATGTTTATTGTTTTAAGTGCCTTTCACAAGAAACCAAGTTCAGGACAATCCCCACAACTAGACTGAAGAAAAATGAATGAGTGAAATTAATTATTATACTGTGACTCACTTTGTCAAAGCTGGAGGTTGTTTCCTGCTCATTAAGACAGCAGCACAGGAAGTTATCACAAAGTTAACACATTGAAATATGCAGATAACATTTATGAATAATGCTGGGATGACTTGATGTATGTGTGTTTCTACCTTTCTGTCTGCAGTGATGCTGGAAGTTTATATCTTGCACTTCTGGTATGTACATTTACTGCAGAATGCAGAATTCGAACCCCAGTAATCATGACATTCTAGCGATCTGTATAGATGTAGCTGGTTGATTTTTGAAGCTGCAGGTTGTCTTCTAATGGGGAACCCTGCTTGGCTACGAGAGGAAACAGAGTAACCTGCTGTGCTTCGCTCTGCCGGCGTTACTATGTGTGACGTCTTTAATGAAGAAACTCTGAGCACGGGTAACATGCTTCTGAGTGTAGAATAACTGAAAGAGTTGCTGGAACTTGGCATGCGATTTCCAAAGGTCTGCAACAATGGACAGAAGTTCAGGATAACGGAGGGGTGTGAACAAAGTCGGGATGCCTGAAAGGTAACTATACAAGGAGTGCTTTTGTGAGTAACACAATACTCTGTATTTATTACTCAAAACAGAATCTAGAAGCTCGGGACCGGTTTGCTGAGGGACTCTCATTGCAGATTTTAAGTCTTCCACTGGCTATTTCAGGCCAGCTCCTCAAATTGCAAGGCATAAGATACTCTAAGCGAGGAAGTCTTTCATTGATTACAATTCTTTCATGTTCTGTATGAAAAATTGTTGCCATAGAAATGCTGACCTGGCCTGGCATTTTCAGGGCCTGCAGTAGTAGTGTGCATTTCACTGTATGTACTATATTTACAAAAATCCAAATGATATATTTAATATTTTTATGCCTTTTAAACTGTTTAGTTCTGTAAAATGGAATGACCAAATCAATGCAAAAATTGGTTTCTACAGCTTTAGCCAGAAGTTTTGCATCGCCCTATAGAATGAATTAATTTTGCTTCATAAAGTCAACCTGCTGCATAATGTTACTTTAACATGTTGAATTACAAACCGCTTTGCAGTTTTCCATATACTCAATGAAAAATTGATAACGAAAAAAATGTGACATTTATAAATCTAACATGAAATGCTTTACTACTATTATGGCTTCCGGTAGACTTTTGCGATTATCATTTTATAGTTTCTTTGATTACATGATGTTAATTAAATACAAAACTTTTGGCTGTAGCTGTAGCTCCTAATATTGCCTACAACGAAATGCATGGTGGAAGTTATTTGGTAAGTGTTTAAAGCTTACCACCAGAATGTGCATTTACGTAATAAATAAAGACTAGATAAAGCGATTGCAGCTAACCCAATGATTTCATAAATCCTCACTGCACTTCTATTCTCTCCATAGGTCTCAAATGGGCAGTTTTGAAAGAAACACATGTTCTAATAACATGCATTTTCATTTTTAAGACAGCTGGTACCATGCTTAAAGAAATGTCTTGGTTGCAAGACGTGCTTTCAGGTAGTGTTGGTCATTTCACCTGGCCAGCTGCAGCGGCATGCTATGGCTCTGACGACCTTGGAAGTGAAACAGTAAGAGACGTCCTGAAAGTAAGGCAAGCAGACTGATAACTTTCTTCAACCGAGCGTAGTACCAGATATCATGTTTTCCCCTCCCAACAAAATGTTACATTAAGAAAGAAAAAAGCCTGTTTGGTGATGAAGCCTCTGGTCGATCTTGGTGTGTGTTTCGACGTGGGGCCTCCTAGCATCACAAAAAGTCTCTGTTTAAACTGTTTCTTGTAAATGTCAGTCTGCATCACTATTATATTTAACTAACTGTTTAACAGGTCAATAAAACCAAACCGGTATAAATGCTGTATGAGTGACAGGCGGCGAGTGCACATTGATCATGTAATGAAGAGCTGTCAGCAGAGTGGCTGGGATACAGAGCAGGATCTTTGAATGATGGAGTAGCAGATTGCACCTGAAATTCAAATCCGATGCTTTATTAGGGTGTCTACGCTAGCTGAAGAGCCAGGCCAGCGAACGGTTCTCGAGTGGCTACCTCGTTCATCTCTCTCAGCTGTCTAACACTCATGGTTATCTTTAACACTTTGGGACCTTGTTTGGTCGATTGAAATTTACTTTGCCACTAATATTGGGCGTTCAGTGTTCAGAACTGACATGGATGGGTTGATAAGACTCTGTTCATAGAGTTAACAAAAGAATGACAGGAAATCTAATTAGGACTGTCATAATTTTGCAGAACTCCTCCATAACTAGGAAACACTGAATAGTGCTGGCTTTCAAAATGCTAAAAGCACTGCCATTCAGTGGCATCCAGTAGAAGACATTGAAAAAGATTTTGAATTGAAATGTTTGCTGTTGGATTACAGTTTCCTTTTTTTGTACTTTCTGAAGCTCACGCTTGCCTACATAATAGATGCAGACATTATGGTTAACATTATGACATTAGACATTATGTTTAAATTGGCACAACCATTGTGTACATTGTTGCTCATCAGTTAGTTTAGAATACAGAGGACAATGACACTTGGTTTCTTCTGGGAGTTTAAGTTCTTGTAAACTCAAAGTGTTTCCTGAGCCTATTTAAAAAGAAAATGTGTTTGCCAAAAAGATCTAAAAATAAACTTTAAGCAGTCTGAATTTCTGCCACTTATTTCCACAAGAATTCCCAGAAGCTTCACTCCTTGACTTGCTTCTCAACACTTTTCCGGTGAGTTTTCAATGTGGACTGTTCCTTGAATGCAGTAAACCGGATGTGTAATACTGATATATCTGCAAGGAGTGATCCGTTTTCTGTATTTGTAGCTTCAACTAAAATGCAGTAGTAACTAAACAGCACTCAAGTGTGAAAATGTTAGACCACTTTGTGCTTTAATTAGGCATCTTAAACAATTTCCAAAAAGTCTCTTGCATTTTACCATGTGTGGCTATATGTTCATTTTATCTTACTATTTTAAATTAATTCCATGTGTGGCCTTGTGGCAGAGCAAAGCTCTGCCCTTTAAATTGGCAGAGATGGGGTTAACTTCCCCTGCCTGCCTGGGTTTATTATGTTCAGGTGGCTGGGGTTGATTAGTTGATTAGGTTGATTAACGATCAATCAGCGCCCAGCCACCTGATATAAAAGGAGGCCTCTGCTTCTCATTTGGGGAGAGGGAGCTGAGGAAGCAGGTTGTTTTGTTTTTTTTAAAAAAAAAAATTATCCCAAAAAATAACAATCACCAGGCTGGGCAATGCCTTCACTGGATTCAAGCTCTCCAAACAACCAAAAAAAAACCAACCTGCTTCCTCAGCTCCCTCTCCCCAAATGAGAAGCAGAGGCCTCCTTTTATATCAGGTGGCTGGGCGCTGATTGATCGTTAATCAACCTAATCAACTAATCAACCCCAGCCACCTGAACATAATAAACCCAGGCAGGCAGGGGAAGTTAACCCCATCCCTGCCAATTTAAAGGGCAGAGCTTTGCTCTGCCACAGGCCTGCTAAAGTCATCAATTAAATTAATCGCTAATTTGCCTAATTTTCTACGATTTTCAGTTGCAGAAGCAATGGCATGTTCTAATAAATTTGTATACTACTGTACCTTTAAAAAATATATATATAATTAAAAAAAAATGTCTAATTAATTTTTTCAATAATATGTGCATTATCTTATAGTGAAATGAGAGGCCTATGAAATAGTGGCAATACAGATTAATTTTACAGAAATTATGTAGTTAGCACTATGTACTTTAAATGGTTATGCAGCAGTGGCACACCAATAACAATCTCTTGGTAATCTTAAGCACTCTCACTCTCTACTAAACCTTATGAGCATAGTTTCACTTTTCAGTGTTAAAATGATATCATGTTGCCTTAATATGCTGGAAGCAAGCATATGGGGATATGCTTAGTGTGAAAAACAGCAGGAGTTGAATTGAGCCCATAAAAGCAAATTTGAAACTCTAAAGTCTGAGATAGACTTGAGTAAATATTAGAGTAAAAGCTACTGAACCTAATTTTTGGAATTTTCCACAGCTGTCTTGTTGTGACAGTGTCATATTGCCAGAAGGTTTTGTAACAGGGACTGAATTCATTAAGTGCTGTGCCTGTGCGTCTCTCTTGAGATTTCTATAAATGCACATACACCATCGCAATGGCAGCACAGCTAGGCTTGCTCAACTGTATTAAGATAAATCTAATGGAACCTGTTTGAATAGCCTTGAAAGATGGATTTGCATTTTTTTTATCTACAGGGCCAGGTGTCAAAATCTGAACCAGTCTGGGAGGACTGAATACAGTAGCAATCCTGGTTCTAATTGTATCTCGCTGAGAGTAAGGGAATTGATATCCTGGTTCTAATTGTATCTCGCTGAGAGTAAGGGAATTGTGATCCTGGTTCGAATTGTATCTCGCTGAGAGTAATGGAATTGAGATCCTGGTTATAATTGTATCTCGCTGAGAGTAAGGGAGTTGATATCCTGGTTCTAATTGTATCTCCCTGAGAGTAAGGGAATTGAGTTTTTTTTTGTGGTGTCAGCACAGCTTTTCTTTTTGAAACAGATTAAACACATCAGAGTTGAAGGGTTCTAGGGGGCTGTTACTATACAGGCTTTACATGACCTTCGCTGTGATCAAAGTCGTTTCTAACTTCATTTCACTGTCCGTGAGTGCTTTTTCTTACAGGACCTGTAACCAATATACAAGCTGGTCATTTATTTCTGAAGCTCACTGTTTGTTAAATGTTTAGTTTAAATCGCAGGATGTATAGTCTAGACCAGGGTTACTCAACCCTGGTCCTGGAGGGCCGCTGTCCCTCCTGGTTTTTGTTCTAACTGTACACTAAATTGATTAATTGGACCAATTAAGCTTCTAATAAGCATTAGGTCCAATTAAGTAATTTAGAGTATAGTTGGAAAAAAAGCCGGGAGGGACAGCTGCCCTCCAGGAACAGGGTTGAGTAGCCGTGGTCTAGACAGAGATATTTTCCCATTTTAAAAAGGACCCGATCATATTTATTGGGTTGCATTATATAAATAAAATCCAGTTTGATAGTCATGAAACTCTACTAGACTATTGTTGCCTTGTTTAACAACAGCCTGGAACATTTTCATGAATAGCAATCATATTTAATACCTTGTAGAGGAGGAGACATTCCAATTGGGTATTTCCAATTGACGTTTGTGATGGTAAAATATCAAATCTAAGTAGAAATGTCAGTGCTTCAAAATGGGATGGTTTTGAGTCGTATTCCTTCATACACCATTCATAAGAGTGAAGTGGGGGTCCTCAGTCTCAAGTGCAGTGCACAGCATGCGAGTGTGAGGAAGCACCAGGCAGAAAAGATGTCATTAGATTTTGTCAGGGGCCGGATCTGTGAATCCTGAATGCCTGTGCTACTGTGTGACTGAATCTACAGCCAGCAGTCAGGGTATATTTATACAAAATGGTAGAATGTACTCCTAGTGAAAGGCAAGCGCCATAAACCACAACATAACAAGGAGCAGGAATGTATCTTCCTCACATTTAATTCTTCCACCAGGCCTCAATCTGATGACCTTCAGCCCTTCCAGGCAGCAGCCATTTTGATTTAGTGCTGGTGTCACTTCAGTGGTGAATTATTCCTGTTTGGCAGACATCTATCTAAGAATGCTAGCTGTGATCACTGAAATCAATGTATAACTGTCAAAAGGGTACATTGTAATACATTAAAAAGCCAATTTACCTCTATGGTGTTTTTTTTGTCTCCATTATAGTGCCATCATATTATCTATTTGTTGACCTTACTGTAGAAAATATTGTGTCTAACACATGGCGTGCCCAGAATCATCCTGAAGCCTTGCACATTGAGATACACACCCCCCTCTCGCAGCTAGAAGGACTGACGAATTAATGCTAAATGACTGGAAGGGGCAGATCTACCCCATTCACACCAATATCTTTGTATCCCTGAATATATATTTGTCCCATATTCAGTAGGACTGAAAACTTACAGCAGTGTGCAAATATATTAGAACACCTCAAGATTTGTCTTTTATACCCTTTTATATACACACCTGCATGAAAACCACTAGGTGTGAGAATTTCAGTTTTTGGTCAATAGTCAGTGATATAGAAACCATAGGCACCACTTTGTGCATCTAAACAACTGTTAAACAGTCTCATGCATTTAACCATGTGTGTTCCTTTTCTCTTTATATTTTAAATTAATTGCATGTGTGGCCCATTAAAGTCATCAATAAATGTGATCACTAACTTGCCTATATAACAATTGTCCAAGACTTTCAGTTCCAGTGGTTTGGTTTCATAAGCACAGCAAATCAAAACTACAGAAGCAATGGGGTGTTCTGAAAGTTGAGTTCTGCTTTGGTGCATATATGCTTTTTCTGTTACTATGCAAGTTAAAAAATCCAACTATGATTTTCTTTTCATAACATACTTTTGAAAAGAAGGAAAAGGTTATAAGTGAACACTGTTAACTAGTGCTGCACAGAGTATTCAATTATTGGGATCAAGCCGTCCACATGTGAGGGTCACTGATGGTGATTGTGATAGCATTTCAAGTGAAACAAGTGAAGAAACAGATGATTGCATTTGTGTGGATTGCTGGGCAGAGACAAGCAGCAGTTATCACAAATGCGAGTAGCTGTTTCTTCATTTGTTTCGCTTTCAGTGGTAAATTAGCCCGATTGACAGCAATGACCCTCACCTGTGGTCAGCTCAATGCGAAAAATCGGTTTGTCCAGCCCTAACGTTGTATTTTTGAGATTCGTGGCCAGTAGTGATGTCACCATTTTGAATCTGCAGTTGAAGGGAATGAGAATTTTTAACGTAGGTGATGTCAACTGTAGCAATATTGAAAATGAAGGAATATAGACACTGTAATCTATAGTGTTGTATTTGATATATCTTAATACAAACACCAGCAAAGACCCAAAACCATCTGGAATACAATATAAAAAGGGGGACCAGTGATGTTGCTAGTGCTACGAGGCAAAACTTTTTCTGTCGCTAATGTAAAAATCTGTTAATAGAGTGTCCTAGTAAAATATCTAATACTCCTTTTAGTACCATTTAACAAGACAGGTTCCTCTAGGAGTTATGTCTATCAGACAGGAGGGATTGGTAAGTGAAATGCAATAGAAAATAATGCAATTTACAAGATAATTAGGTAATTTTATTGGAAGCTGACACTGTGCAGCATTCACAAAGACTGTATCAAACTATCATATAAACTCAAGCATCAGACTTTATATGCATAATGGACTTTAACGTATTCATTACATAAAGCTTATATGACAACTTTGTGTGAAAACTTCAAAGCATGCCTGCTTGTCATATTCTTTATTTATGAAGGAGGATGTATACCAGAAATGCAATGTAATGCCTTTACTTGCATTCTGAAACCTTCTAAAAAAAAATGGAAGGAAACGGAGGAACTATTTCAAATAGAGTGAAACCTCAGTATTGGTGGCCATGCGTTGAGGGCTGGTCTTACTAGCATCAGAATTTCTTTTTAAAAAAGCTACAGCTATGGCCAAAAGTTTTGCATCACCTAGGATTGAGAAAAAAAACACACACAAAAAAAGCTATGAGCATAATTTTGATCTTTTACTTAGCATCAAGTATCAAAGAAACTAAAAATGATTCACAAATAGCTACTGGAAGCCACAATAATAGTACACATTTTTCAATTTGTGTCAGTTTTTTGTTAAGTATACAGAAAACTACAAAGCAGTATGTAATTCAATATGTTAAAGTAACATTATTCACCTGGTTTCATTCGACTTTATGAAGCAAAATTAAATACAGTTCTATTAGGGTGCTGCAAAACTGTTGGCCATAGCTATACTCCAATATTTCCATAATAAGAGAAAGTTGTAAAAGCACAAAATGTGATTGAAAACAAGTTAAGAATGAAACAGAATGGACATTTTTAGAACATAAAGGCTTGTCCCTTGTTAGCACACCATTCTCTCGTGATGGGAGAACAATTTAAAGCACAGAATGTTCCCAGTGTTTTAGATCTGATTACATCACCTGATTGTCTATTGCATGCATTAATTTTAAAAAAAGCTCATTTTACATATATTTTACTGTATTGAGCCCAATTAGTTGGTTATTACACTTGGAAATTAGACTTCAGGGTATGGTTAGGTGTCATTGAAATGAACAAAAAGAAATGCAGTACTTTTACTGCACGGGAACGTGCCTGTTTGCAAGAGTCCCTGTTCATCTCGTCTCTGCGCTCTGCATTGTTCAGTAAAGCTGAGGGAACACAAAGCCACTTTGTGGCTTGGAACTTGGCTTCAGGAGACTAGGTGTCACGTCACAGCATGACACACCAAGGGAGACTTGGGGTTTGATACAGCAAAGTTGTCTCAAACCAGGTCTCCTGGTCTCCGGGTCTCCTGGAACCAGGTTTCAAGCTGTAAAAGTGGCTTTGTTCCCTCAGCTTTGCATAGTTACTGAGAGACTAGTGAGACAGAGACAGTTTCACTTCTACAAGACAAGGTGAGCTTGGTTATAATTACCAATGACAACACAGCCCTGCAGGTACAGGGACTTTTGCACAGCTGCAGTGTGGGCGTTTAGAGGCTTTCACTCAGATCAGGGTTTAGGTCACTAACAGACTCATCACAAGCACATTTCTTTAGTCCTAACTGCCTATGTATTTCTGCATTTACTGTGCTTTACAGTGGCTCTTAACAATGTGTAACCATACTTACCATACTAACCATACCGTCTGTGATTTTTTTTACCATGTTTTCTTTTTACAACACTTTGCTGTGCTGTGCTTTTAGGCCTCATCGCTCTGCAAGCGAGCAGAGTCCCTCCACGTCTGACCTTTACTGAATTAACTGAAGCCCACGTGTGAGGAATTTGTTCTCAGTCCTGCCTGGGAGAAGCAGCCAGTCTACAGACCAAGCATTTACTCACACTGAAATGAAGTTAAAATCACTGGACAGCTTCCAGGTAGCCTGCAGCTGTACCTTCAAGCCATAAATAATACATACAGTTTAATTGTCAGGGCCTGACGGTGACCAAGGCCTAAATTAAATAAACAATATAGTGCTGTTGTAGATACAGCAATGTTTGCAGTGTTATTTAATAATGTTTATTCATAAGCAATAACGTCATGGCTGTAGCAGTGCTAAAGGACGATATATTATGTTATAGTGGCAAAATGCTAAGATAAGCTGTCCCTTATAAAAGTTAACTTTGTGCAGTAATGCATAGCAAAACTGTCATTCATTCTTATGCTGCTAACTGCTAATTTACACTGAAAACTCACCCTGTGGCTCCTAGGATAGAAATTTTGTTGCTGGCCAAAAATCTGTTTTTTGTTTCTGTATCATTCAAAGTAAATTGACCGTTTCTTTAGTTTTTGCCCAAAATATCTCCTCTGGAGTTCTGTTCAAATCAAATAGTAGCACAAATGGGAATCACAGTTTATTGTATCTGTGTTATGGTTTAAAACCTAAAAGCAGAAACCCAAGGCATCATGAATCTGGAGTCACTTATTGATTTCCTGTGTTGCTCAGTAGCAAAGCATTGTTCATGTGAGCTATTGCTCTAGATTACTTTTAATTCTAATTGTGCATTGTAGTGTGCTAACTATGCAATGCCATTTGTTTATTTTTCAGCTTCTGGAAAATTGCTTAAAAGATAGCGTAAATAAGGGGCCACTTTAATTTTACTTAATAAATACATAACTAAATAAGACCAATTATATAAGACACAGCTTTGATTTTGAACTTGATCAAGGCACTAGACAAAGCATGCATCAACTGGACTTTTCACCTTAGAATCTACAACTGAGTGTACTACCACCACGATTCATACAAGGTACTTCAAAGAAGATCTTTAAACAGCAGAAGGTATTTTCATATGGGCATGCAGGGGTGAGTTAGACTAGGGTTTCCCAATCCTGGTCCTGGGGACCCCTGTGTGCGCTGGTTTTCATTCCAACTAAGCTCGCAATTACTTAATTGTACCCTTAATTGAACTACTCATTAGCTTAATTAGACCTTTTTAATTGTTTTCAGCGTTTAAAGATTTCACGTTAACTATACAATTTTATAAGTAACTTGAAATCGGCAACTTTTTAGGAGCTGAGAACAATTATAAGGGTCTAATTAAGCACATTATTATTTATTAGCACATTATAAAGTATTACTAACTTCAAAACAACTTAGCATCAATCCATTCAGTTCGTTTGTAAAGCAATCTGCAGAATGCACTAACCACTAAACACTACGGAGGGCACTGCAAACTGACCATCTGACTTTAAAATCACCCTATCTGTGCATTTTACATGAACGCAACAATCCTTACAGTAAGGCAGTGGAATGCCAGCAGGGTCTGTTGTGTGTTCACACAACACTACTGGACGTAGTGTTGCAATGTGGTTACCATAGGCTGACTACCATAGGCTGACTGCACTGCCACTGAGGATCAGCTGTTAATTGTATTGCTTTTCTTCCAGGGTTAAAAGCAGCCAGGTGGGGGCTCCTTTGTAAACAGTAAAAGGCAGGTGAACTCTGAGGTTTGTAGAAGCAGGTTGTAATGGGTTGAAGCAGCGTGGTTGTTTCTGAACCCCTACCTCATCAATTAAAGGGTTAAGAAGGGTGAGTGCTGACTGGCTTTATTCAATTGCTGACATTTGACAGGGACCAGATTGTGTTGATTCTCCCTGTGTCTGCCCTTTCCACTGGGCAGCACAATCACATTCACACAGCAGACAATGGGAGCACAAGAGGATGTTGATGGTACCACAGGGGGAATCGTTTTCGTATTTATGGGTATGAATCCAATGTGCAATTTTTGTTCTGAATCCTTTGCCCTGCCATTACTGTTTTGCTGATTGTTCTGCTTGGGTGGGTGGGTGCTGAGCGTTATATAAGGGTTCGTAGCATATTCTTAAGTGCCATAAATACAAGAAAAGCACAACCTTTGTGGATATTTTTCTTCTATTAGCCCAAGCATCTTAACTGAACTGTGACCCACGTGCCCCCCCCTCGTGAACTGGAGGAGCCCTGCTAACCTGGAAGTGCTGTTTTATGTTTTTAATCCAGCGAAGTGGGACTTGGCTCTACAGCAGTTCAGTGTGAACTCCTCACAGTTCATGCTCATTTCACAGATGGACTTCTAGGCGAACTGATCCTTTTAATGCCTTAAAGCTACAGTAACACCGAACACATCATCTCTGCCTACTACATGTCAGTGTGACTCATTTTCTTCTCCAGTGCTGTTTAGTCCCCAAGGAACTTTATAGCCATCCTTTGTGTAGAGAGCAGTCGAAAGTGGAACCAGGTCCTAAAGCAGTCATCTTGTCAAACCTGTTCAAGCTGGCCGGGTACAGCACTGCACACCTACACTTGCCTGTGCCTGCAGTTCCTAAGTGTAGTTAATGGAACTGTGTATCTTTTCCTTTTTCTGAAATTATGGTAGTTTTACTGAAAGAGTTTAAGAGGAGGGTTTGAGTGTCTGTCTGTATGAACTGTTTCATCAGGAAGCAGTGGTTGGAACAGATTTCATTAATTGGTGCTGTCTCTCAGCCATGCTTTTTTGATTAATAACAGAACAGCTGGCCTCCATAGAAAACAGTGTCTGGTATAACTAAGTGTGTACAATACAATGAGAAAAGAGCCTGCACATAGAGCTAATAGTGAGTAAGGGGGTGTGAGAAGTATTGTTTGATATCAATATTCTTACATGGATGTTGGTGCTGTTTCATAGTTCCAATTCTGACAAGAATAATAATTGCATTTATTATAATATATAAACTTTTTCTCAATATCGCTCTCTGAAAATGACACCAGATATATACTTCATAATAATACAGTCACTTCATCTAAAGTTCAGAAATCATGTTTTTTTACATAGTGTATGGTTTTCTAGGAATGTATTCAAAACTATGGAATTTATTTAACATGCAATCACACAGTATGATAAAAAAAAAAATCAAATAAAACTATTCCACAGTCAATATTACACTCAAGCAACATTACAATGAAATCAAGACATTAGGCGACAATTTATCAATCTGATGTTAGTTAATTTAGCCTTACCTAAATCCAACCTGACCCTAACCCTACCTAACTGTGCCCCAATAGAGATATACTTGGTTAGATTCCAATGAGACGCCTTTGCTGAGTTTCGCAACCTTTAGCTTTTTTTTTTTTTTTTTTGGCGTCGGGGCTAGAGCAATGCTTGGAGATTATTTCTGAGCAAATATGACTCACTGGGTCGTGTTTTTTATATCGTTTTAAACAAAGGAAATATGTTTCCTGCAGCGTGTCATTCTTGTTTGGCTGTGTTCGGAGCTTGTTCTAAGATAGCGGCTGTTCGCCCTGCATGGTCTTCAGGAATTGAGACTAATTATAATAGTTAAGAAGGGAAAACTTTGAAAGTATATAACTCATGCTATTGTTGTATTTCATTCAAAATCTCTGTTACGCCCCTCTTATACTAAACATGTCAGAATGCATTCCTGATTTGACGTTTTAAATGGTTACCATCTCGAGGGGATTTGGTGACTGGAATATTCGGCGTCAGTCAGGAATATGAGTGGGAAACCCTCATATTTCGTGCTTGTAGTGATTTTAAATTGAGATGATGTAAAAATATTCTTTGTTTAGTTCTCTTGTATTCTTCTAAGGATTAATCGGAACTTTGTCATTCATGCTAACTCCACAACGGGTGTCCTTTGCCTGATTGTTTGAGTAGCCATACAAGCCTGGAATTGCTGTTCTTTGATGTAGATTTGCCTTTGTTTCAGTGGAGGTGTTCCTGTGAGATACCAATCACCAGGCTCAGTGTCTCTGTCTTTCTTGATTAGTTATGCAGATCTGTCATAGATTCATGCTAAATAAAGCTCTTATGATCTCCTGGTATATCCTTATTTTGTAACTATGTTGTTTCATCCGGTGAATTATCCTGCACAAGGCTATTGTTTCATTATAATTTATAACCATTCCCAAATGAATCCTCCTGAAGAGTGTTTTTGTTGGCATGGAGTTCTTCAGAGTAATGTTCCAGTGGCTGGGGAGTGCTAACCATGTAGGGTCCGGGATTCCTCCAAGGGAATAGCTCAGTGGCACTCTGTGTATATATTTAAATTTATAAGTGCGTGTGTTAATATGAACCTGAGAAATGTTTAACCTTGCCAGAGGGGATTCCTTTAAGCCATGCCAGTTCATGTGTATCTCCTAACTTTGTGGAAGAAACCCACTTGGTGGGAGTATTAAAGGACCATTTTTTTGTCATTAAGAATTTCAGTCTGTTTTTTTAGACTAAAATAGAGGTTAAAATTCATTAGATTGTTCAATACAAACTATAATATATTCATTAAAACAGACTGTATTGGTGGGAAGTGGATAGTTTGCCATGATCATGCAGCATGATTAGAAGTTGCATTAACAATTGTCTAGACCTAGAAGGGTTTCTTACCTGTGTTGTAAAAAAAAGTTCAATTTATTGAACATATATATTAAAAACGGTAACCACAAATTTATTTTAATACCCGTTTTAAAGCTATTTGAAGGATTTGCCTGGCTCCAGGTGATAACTTGCTCTTGATAATTGATGAAGTAGGATTACAGCAGTTACACTTGGGATACACTCTAAGTGAAGCACCAGTAAATTGAGAAGCTCCTATAAATCTGCAGAGTTAAGAACCAAGATCTTATCAGACATGAATGAACCTGCTTGCTCTTTAATAATATTAACTTCTTGTTTAAGAAGGCTAGCAGTCAGTCCACTTTAGTTAGAATTACCAGATTTCCAGAGTGAAAAACCAGGACACTTTATTTTTTCTTCAATTCAACTCTGAACCACTTAAAATAAGTATATCTTAACAGAATCATCATTTAAAAATAAATAGTTTGAATTGGCCACATTGTGGTGCACAATATGAAAACCTTAGTTGTACTTCCTCAGAGGGGACATGATTAAAAGGAGTTGACATAGTTAACCCAAACCATTGCTTTAAGCACAACACAGAAACCAGGACCTGAGAACACAGCTGGAAATGAAGTGGAGATAGAATTAGGACAGAGGGAAGAAGACACTTCTTCTCACAGAGCTGTGAGGGGATGAAATGGGCTACCGAGTCAGTTTGTTGAGGCAGAAACGCTTGAATCTTTTAACACCCAACTCGACATAGCTCTGAGATCAATCAGCTACTAGGAACCGGACAAGCTTAGATGGGCCGAATGGCCTCCTCTCGTTTATAAATGTTCCTATTTTATTACATTCTTATGTTTGTCCATTTACACTGACATGATCGCCTCAGAGTTGACAATCACGGAAGCACTCGGTCCGACTTGGCACCAGCTTCGTTCTGGCACTATACTGAGCCATGCTCCCATACTAATCCACCACGTCACTAAACAATTCAAACAACAGTACATGAGAACGGGGTCTAATATACAGTAGCAAGGACGCTTTGCACTTAACATGCTGCCATAGTGGTGGTGTTCTCCTCCTCAACCAGGACTGGAACCCAGCCCCCTGCTGAGAACAGGCTGCCCTTACTTGTCTTAGAACACAAAATGTTGATTGCTGGGTATTTCCACTTACTTAAGGCGGAATCAGGATAGGGTTAATAACAAGAATTATCTGTGACCTTTCACAATGTCAGTGCTGCCTGGACTTTGTATTGAAATGTGTGTTACCAACAGCTGCAGGCACAGGCATGTGTATCCATTTATAAATAACCTTGTGTAAGATTTAAACCCACATAACTGTTCTGTACTTTTAACTAACAGATATGTAGGTGAAAGAGAGAAGCGCTGATGAAAGAGGTGAACATTAAGTGCTGAATAGCACAGGCTAATCAGAGCTCATTGTTACAGAAGAAAGAATAAAGACTGCAGCCTGTTTCTCTGCAATATAGAGTAGTGTGCAAATTTAGTAGATCAGATTTGTTTATTTTGTGTTTGTGTTGTATCGTTATTATTCAAATGGACTGTTTTGTGTTTAAACACTGTTTTATTGTTGTTATTGTTTTACAGCATGGATGGGGTTAAAATGCCCCATCCAGCTAAAATGGTGAGAATGTGTGGTCGGCAGCAAGTGATTATTGACACATTAACTGTTGACCTCGCGTATGAGAAAGCCCTTGCAGAATGTGGTGGAGGGATAAATTAGATAATTTACAGTTAATCCCTTGACCACAATATAAAAAGCAGCAGCTTTTGCTGATGGGAGTTGGGTGTTCAGAGCTGGAACATGAGTGAAAGAGAACTAAAAGCATATAAATAACAATTGCTACTCGTGCTGGCTTTAAAACCAGCATGACTGCTTCTGTGTTTTTGTGTCTCACTCTGTTTGTTTTGGCCATCATGCCTTTTTTTCTAAATCTTTTATTTAAAAAAAGAAATTAGTGCATTTGCATCTTGCCCTGTAGTACTTACCTGTGTGTCCATTCTTATCCTGGTCTGACGTCACCACCAAGTGGGATACAGTGCCTCCACGGACGCAGGACAGGGAAGTACTGCTGCTGAATTTTTTATTTTATTTTAAGAACTTTTTTTTAATTGTGTGATTATCTTTGAAAGAAAAAGAAATTGAAGAAGGGGAAGAGTGGCCAATCACAGAGGCAAGCTTAACCGAGTGGAGGAAATGGACCAAGGGCTGGACGGCTGCCTCACCTGCCTGAAATGGAAAGTGGTGCTTCCCTGGGCCGAGCCTGGGCACTACACTGTGTGTGGCTTCGTTCACACCCCACTTCAGCCATATGTGCTGAAGAGAAAGAAAAGGGGCCCGGACAAAAGTGTGGTGCAGCAGCTAGTGCCGGTTGGAGGCAAAAGGGGCTCTTGTGTGTGAGGAGTGTGGGGACTTTGGGCACATTTATGGAGAGTGCCCATGGGCAGAGGCCTACTTTGGCCAAGAGGTTGAGTCATGTGAAGAATGGCTCCGCCTCAAGGGTCTCCAGCCAATGAAAGCAGATTCCCCCACCTTCGCAGTGTTTCCTTCCCCCTCCTACCACAGCGAGATTGAGGCCTTAAGTTGGTGCTTCATCTGCAGGGAGTGGGGGTACTTCCCAAACAACTGCCCCTTCCCAGAGGTAGTGGAGGAAGAGGACCAACTGCCAGAACCAAAGAGGAAGAAAGGGAGGATTAGCCATCCTTAGAACAAGGCAAAGAAGCTCCACAGGCAGTAGGCACATCCATCACATCCATCAGCGCTTCCGTACACACGGCGTATCTAAGAGGGCAGACCTGAGGAAACAGCAGAGCATTTTTTTATAGGGCTAGCAATCTCCCAAGACTCACCTCTCAGCCATTCAGAGAGGGGGAAAGTCCACACACCCACTTTCCCACCTCCCCGTGTCACTGCCATGACTCGGTTGTTGGACGACTGCCGCCCTCTTCCTGCGGTACTGTGAACACACCAGCAGAGTCAGCACAGATCTCCCCTGCTACAGGCTTATTAAAGTCATAAATTAAATTAGACAATCACTCATTTGCCTATTTTGACAATTTTCCAATATTTTCAGTTACAGTGGTTTCATTTCACATGTACAACAAAGCAATACTACAGAGGCAATGGGACATTCTAATACATATGCACACTACTGCAGCTGAATATTGCCTAATTCTGTATTTTGCATGTTGTGATTTGAAGCTTAATAAAGTATTAGTATTACACTGACTCATTGTATTGAGCAGATCATTCTGAGAAACCCATCACAGACTCACACTAGTGAGCCATGTAACACTAGTAACTGTTCACACCAAGGAGGGCACCCCTTCAACCCCCCTGTCACGCTACAATGCCACTTACTCTGTACCCTACAAAAACTATTCATTAGCATGACCTACTTCATATTTTCTTAGTTCACTGTTTCTGATTTTCAAACTGCAAAGCTCCTCAGAGATGGTAATAACTGCAGGCCATCATAAAGCAGCACTGTGTTATGAAACTGCTTGAAATTATTTGATAAAGCATATATGAAGGAACAAAAATATAATTTGTTGTTGAGCGATTAAAATGATTGTATGTGTAATTGCACTTTCATTAAATGTGTAAGTTCCCTTGAATACATTGAATTATTACGTGATAACTGCTGTATGATTCATGATTGATGTTTAATGAGTAGGCTGGTAATCTGGGAGGGCTTTGTGCCTCTTTAAATTAAACATCTATCGCATTCACAGTGCTGTACTAAATTCAGCTACTCACTGAATATTATTCAGAATAAATGTGTCTATAGACTTGAAACATCCGTTATCATAACAAAATGTTATTTTTATAGCCACCTATTGAAGCCACAGGCATGCTTTAAAATGTCACCAGTCATTAGAAAATGATATAACATGAATTTACTGTAAACAAAAATAATGCATTTAGTTAGAATACCTACTGTAGCAAGTCGCTCTTCAATCCATACTAATGTTTCGGGGTATCAGAATCCCAGAACCCCTGTCTGTCTAGAAGGAAGAACCTTCTTTTACACATCCAGAGAACCACTTTTTCAATTGATAAGAACATTGGTAAGGGCATTCTTTGGTAAGGTTCACCGTCGAATTGTGATTTTGGTATTAACATGGCATCAACACTCCATTGACGTTGCCATTGAAGACTATGTCCTGGTAATCAGCAGCAATGCCTTTTCCTAGAGCCGTGCTCTATGTACATTCATTCCATAGGTTTACTGCAAGGCTGTAGCGTGATGGTCATCATTTGCATCAGTAATTCAGAAATGCTCATTAAAGCAGTGTAAAGGTGGGACTGTGTAGCTGTCCTTGTGTTTGAAGGAATTCGATTGCTGAAAGATTTGGTCGATGTCAAAGGTAATTGGGAGAGTGTTATGGCATTGTTCCACACCCCTGCTACCCAACATAAAATAATGGAGTTTTTCAAAATTATTGAACAGCCACAGATGACAAATTACAATTTCATGTCAAACACCTTGATATATTTTGAAAATTGCTCAACTAAAAAAATACATGTACTTAGATTTGTGTAATTGGATGGTTAAAATAGCCTGGAGCAGACTACATAAATCTAATGCAATGGAAAATCCAGTTTGGCATTTTGAAGTGTAATTGCAAAGTCGCATACTGCAATGCACAGAGGAACTCAATAGCTCAAAACTACTGTGCTGCAGGACAGAGCAACAGTTGTAAAAATAAAAATAGTTTAACATATGGAGCACTGTGGCCTTTCAGTAGAGTTCAGTAGAGCATACTGCTCATGTAATGAATTGTTTGACTTTGCAGTAATGCAGTCCAATGTGTGAGTAAATGCAGATAAACTAAGTGCCTAATAAATATATATGAGTTTGGGCAACGTAGCCAGCAGAAAGCAATAAGTCTAATATTTAAAGAGTCCTGCAGGGCAGTGCATTATATTTCTTCCTACTGTTACAGGCCGTTCATTTTGAGAAATGCTGGGGCAATTAAATTACTGTCTAACCCTTGCAACTTTGCAGTTTAAAGATATATCAATCAATGCTATTCAAGGCTTGCTCAACCCCAGTTAATAAAGAACAGAGGAACATGGACTGTATTGTATCCTATTGATTTTGCTAAAGTTTTCTGTGTTCTATTAGGATATATCTATATCTTTTAAAACACTTAATCATAAAGACATGTACAATTGTTGAATATTGTATAGGGGGCTGTACGATACAAGCTAATATCCACCACCCTAAGAGATCAGCGCCACTCTTGGCTATACTGTGTGTGCATTTAATGTTCCCAATGCGTTTTTCTCCATAGTTTAGATTCTACTTATGCTCCCTCACTACAGCAGATCCCACACAAGCTTCGAAGGTCCTTCGAGCCCAGCCACCTCTTTACACTCCACTGCTGAGGTCAGCCAGCAACTGGCCAGTAAGGGCCGATGTAGCATGGTGAGGTGATGCAGCCCCTGCAGATTTGAGCACCCTAACTTATGGAAACACCAGAGCCAATGTGAGGATCTTCATACAGCCAGGACACTCACCTGCCTGTAAGAATCACCCTGTCAATCAAGTAACATGCAACTCGGGGACCCGTATGCTTACATGTCTGCAAACAGCATTTACTCACTTTTCTACATCCATGGTTAGACTTCAATAGTATGCTATAAGTGGAATGCAGTAATGCCTTGCTTGAGGGTAGAGGCAGCTACAGCAAAGAACCAAGACTGGCAGGACTAAAGAGTACTGTAAAAACCTCTGTATAAGTCTATTTTCTAGGTGTTTTTAGGGGGTCCTAAAAAGGGAGGAGTGACTTATACAACGGTGTGAGCTATAGGCTTTTTCCTGAAATTGTCTCAAAAAGAAGCAGAAACTTATACACGGTTTTTACGGTAAGTAGCTTTAAATTAGATTTTCAAAGATTTTTTTACTGTCCAGTTACCTCCTTATGATATTCTAAACTATTCCTACTGTTTCTTATTGCAGTCATTTAGATATTTAATTGATATGCTCTGTTTTAAGGTACTTTGACTTCAATTCAGAAGCAGCTCTTCCGTTCTAGTTGCAAGGTTGTCCTTCACCGAAGACTTATGTAACACAGGCTAGATTGCTGAAGTGAAATCATCTTGTGAACAGAGTTTGTGTGCGGGTACAGCGTGCTGACAGCAATACTTACAGAAACTGGATTTACTGGATGGGTCTTAAATCTCAACGGACAGTGGTCTAGCCTGTGTTACATAAGTCTGTTGCAATTGGACTCTGGCCGCCTGAACCAGAGCAAATCCAAAATTGAACTAATTAGACACAATATCTGAGTATTTGCTTGAAGAACCATTCACAGTGATTGGAAATAGGTTAACAAGGTAAAAAGGAAGGTATAAAAAAAGATATATGTACAAATGTAGGCGCTGCAGCACATAGCACAAATCATGCTTTGTGATCAAGGAAATTCTACCACTGGAAAGGAAAGGCTTCTATTAGTACATGAGAACAGTCCTCTACACATATATCTCTAAAGAAGGTTAAGGTCGTTGTTGCCTTATAAGTCCATGCTGGAAATACCCACTCTATTGGGGATTCTTGAATAATGCTTTCCATATGGAAAAGGGCAACCCTCTTTTCCTTGAGCCTTTGCAGAGCCTAAGGATTTCCCCTATTGTATAAACTTCTGCAAGCATGTCTGTAGTGTGAGATACTGGCACGCAAGCTGCAAAGAGGGAGCTTGCTTGGGTTTAAGTAAAAGGAGAGCTTGGACTAGCAGGTCTACTGTACAAGAACGTTTAACTTCCTTCTGTTTGTGAACTAACTGGTTGATCAAATCAAGCCTTTCCTTTCTTATATCTTTCTGGGATAAGCCACAGCTTTATTTGTAGAGCATTTTACAACACTGGGAAATGAATCACCATCAGATGCATGTTTAAGTTCAGTCCCAATTGTCAAGTGAATTTGGAAAGCATATGGCAGGGTTTGTTATTTTCCTTGTTCATGGTGCTTCCCCCAAACTAATAACACATGAAGAAATGGTCGTAGATCTTTTATCCTCAAAGCACACTGCAGGCTGTGGAACAGATTCTACATGTATCCGATGAAAGATGTGATTTAGTAATATATAAGGCTGTGGTTTTTTTTTCACTGTTATCGCAGATTTCACGATTTCTGTGAAATGTACCCATTGCAGTGTAATATGTAGTTCCTTACTCTGTCCAGTACAAGAAGGGGGCATTTCATGTGTCTGTTGTTATTTTTACATGCATTTATATTTTTATTAATTCATGGACAGGTGGACATAAAAAAACGAAATATTCTACCAGTTAGCATCTACGATTTTAAGGTAAGTATTTCATAAATATTAGGAAAATTTATTATATAATTACTCTAGAGAAAAGTATCAATTTTAAATGCAACAGCGCTGTTTTTTCTGTTTTAATAAATGTTATGTTTAATCATGAAATATCGTTCTATTTTTAGACCGTGAAGTAAGCAGTTTTTTACTGTGTAAAACATGCATCCCTAATTATATGATACATTTAACTTGTTTATCATATTTAATATTTATAGATTTTCTGCTAGTTTTCTGCATTGTGGTTCAAAATACATATAGAAGTACTCCACAGAAACTCAGTGTAATCTTAAACAAACGTTTTGACTGTAATTCTTTATGTAGTTAAAGCAATTGTGCAGGACTGCACTAATTTTCTGTTACTACTTCTCTGTATCGTATGATCTTTAACGTTTGGCTTTGAAGCAGAATCAATACTGGAATGTTCAAAGCAATTGCTCCTGGGTGGTGCATATAAAATGTCATGCCTGAGGACACTGGCTTTCTCCTCTTGGTCCAGGTCTGAGTTCAGCCAGGGGACAGGAAGTACAGACTTGGGGGCAACTTTGATTTTGGTTTCACCAAGTGCAACTTGGTTTTTATTAACTTTTACCCATGTTGTCTTCATACGGTTTATCCAGCAGTTTTGCAGGCAGCTATGTCGAGAAGTTCTTGTGATTCTTAAACCGAGTTGACTGGAGAACTAATTGCGGCCATCATGCATCAGATGGCATTTACAAGTTAAAAAAAACAAAAAAACTATAATTGATTTGGAAGACATGCTTGAATCCCGGGACCCCCCACCTCAAAACTAGTACCCTCCAGTCCAGTGATCTCAGACCATCTGAATGGATAAATTCACAGCTGCATGTAAAACATTTTAGCCCTAAGTGGTTAATGTGCTACAAAGCCCTAGTAGACAAATGTGAAAATTGCATGCACGTTTTTGTTGGTTAACCATTCTAGTATTAGATGTTGCATTCTTTTCATTATGGAGTCTAGATTAGAGGATCCCCACACACACACTTCAGAAATATAAAATGAATGGTGTTATGTTTGGTATTTCTCTGCTTTGCCTCTATTATTTCTGAATCAAAACCCTGCTGCTAGACTGAGGCTTCCTAATGGGTGATGATGTTCACCGCTGATTTGATTGGATTTTATTTATGTATTCATGTATTTATTTTGTGAATGTGTACTTGGCCCACTCACGGCTGTCTTAACCAGCCAGGTTTGCATCACCATGGTAACCAGAGCTCTCTGATGTTCTGGGGAGGCTTCACAGTGCTGCGTGTGTGTAAGGGAGCGGAAGTCTGCGAACTGATAATTACAAGGAGGTTGAATCGTTGTTTAAACTGTCTTGAGGCTTCAGCCTGGTTTATAATCCCTGTCATAGAGCTTGCTGATGGGAAGCAGACTAGTGCAGATGCTTGCCAGAGGGAGGTGAAAGAAATCCAAGGAGTAGTATTATAAACCATTTCAAATCCATTCTGTTTTCTCAGCTTTTTACCATCCCTTAACTCTTTCAGTGCCAAACGCAAAAGGTCTCATCAAACATGTTGATAGGTCAATGTAAATTTGACGTATTTACAGAGGAAGTGTTATGCTTGGTTGATTCCAACTCATTGTGGACCCAGGTGGGTTGCCCAATCTTGAATCAATAATTTTTTTTTTGTTATTCTTATTTTGGAAAGTCACACAAGCTTTACAATTATACTAATGTTTTCTGTCGAAGTTATTGTCCACATGGAGCAAGAATGAGGTCAAAGGTCATTTAAAGTGGGCCTTTTTGGACAGGCGGGATTTGTTTTCACTGTGGGAAACAGCTCTTCTTTAGCATGGACATGACACCTCTTTTCTCCATTAGGGTGGTTTCAAATACAAATGGAGGAAATGCCTCCTCAGAATGTGGTTCCATGTGTGCCCTCTCCTCCTGCTCTCTGTGTTGAATTTGAATTAGTGACTTGGGTTAACTTGATCTATGCCAAAGTTTAAGTAGAAGATTTCTTGTTTATCATCTCAGCATAACTTCCCTAGACTTGTATTCTATACTGGTGGCAACCTAACATTCTACTTGCCTTTTTAGTTGCCTAGAGGTATAATCTGTGAATGGAATCATTTGAGTATTGCATTTTTATACAACCAATAGTACACACTCACATAAGAGACAGCTGCAGGTAGCATTAAAATATCAATTTATCATTTGGCAACAGTATTCTGGTCATGCACAAAGTACATTTTAACTTTATTAAATTATTCTTTCAAGAGACATTACGATATGAATAACATGTGAAGAGTGAAGATAGCCATAACATCTTTCCCTTCCAAATGGTAGTTTAAAAAAATGCACATTTAAGATTATAGGCTATCCATTAGCGCGAGTGTTTCAATGAATTACTGTTCCTCGCATTGGCCCATCCATCTTATCTAAAAGTGTTTTTTTTACAGTTTCTTGTCAAAACATCAATGAATGAGTATATTACAGTAGTGTGCAAATTTAGTAGAACACCCCAAGATTTGTCAGTTTTATTCTTTATATACCTACCTCCATTGGTGTGAGAATTTACAGTCAGTAATCAGTGATATAGAAACAATGTGTGAAAATGTTAAACCACTTTAAACTTTAATTATACATCTTAAACAACTTCTAAAGAGTCTGAAAAGCCTCCTGCATTTTACCAGTTGTGGCTGTTTGTTCATTTTCTCTTACTATCTTAAATTAATTGCATGTGTGGCTGTGACGAAGTGCCTGCCCCTGTGTGTATTTTCTGTTATATGTTGCTTGTGGTGTGTTAAATGTTGGTGTATAGTCATTGGTACACTGGATATAAACAGGTCTGTGTAACACGAGTGTTTAAAATGTATATTTGTATTTAGGCACGAGGATTGCACACCACTTCACGTGCAAGTAAAAAGTAATAAAATGTGAGAACGGGGAATTGCACTCTATTAAATCACATGCAGTTGTACCGCGACTCCAATTGAATGATTGATTAGCAGTCGAGTCTCGGTACAGCTGCATAAAAGCAGAGTGTTTTCACATACTCTGGGTTGTGTGTTCGGTGAGTGGAGAACAGGATTGGAGACGGAGGTAATTGTAATCGTATTTAAAATATCTGCTCACCGTGTTTTGTCTAGTGTTAGTCCGTTTT
This sequence comes from Polyodon spathula, assembly GCF_017654505.1. NCBI lineage: Eukaryota > Metazoa > Chordata > Actinopteri > Acipenseriformes > Polyodontidae > Polyodon > Polyodon spathula. The sequence continues at coordinate 19,336,811 of NC_054556.1, forward strand.
GTTTATCTCTTTTGTTTTGGCGAATGTGCCGTGTCCTTTGTATTTTTGTTTGTTACAACCTTTTTATTTTCTGTTCATTTATTAAATGCTGAGCGAAAGCATTTGCTCAGCTCCACCAAACTCCATCTCTCTCTGTTGCTTATTTCCTGACTCTGGTCTGACGTCACCCACTCCGGCCGTCCTTGTGACAATGGCCTATCACTAATGTGACAGTTTTGACAATTTTCCAATATTTCCAGTTCCAGTGGTTTGATTTCACATGCACAAGAAATTAAAACAACAGAAGCAATGGGGTGTTTGAATAAATTTGCACAGTAGTCTATATATGTTTAGTTACATTTTTGACACATGCCCAAAAATCCCGGTAATAAAGGACACTTTTAAATAAGCTCAGGTGCAACCAGTTGCCTTCAGAATTCACACAATAAGTTAAATGGAGTCCATCTATGTGCAATAAAAGTGGTTCACATGATTTCAGATTAAATACACAAATCTGGCCTGTATGGAAGGGTGGGAAGAAGGAAGCCATCTCTGAAAAAAGCCCATGTAAAATCCCACTTGCAAAGCGTTATGTCTGGCGCAAACCAACATAGCCATCACCCGGGTAACACCATCCCTTCTGTGAAGCATGGTGGTGGCAGCATCATGCTATGGGGATGCTTTTCATCAACAGGAACTGGGAAGCTTGTCAGGGTAGAGGGCAAAATGGATGGAGCTAAATATAGGCAAATCCTTGAGGAAAACCTGCTTCAGTCTGCAAAAGACCTAAGACTGTGATGGAGATTCACCTTTCAGCAGGACAATGACCCCAAGCACACAGCCAAAGCGACACTGGAGTGGCTTAAAAACAAGAAAGTGAATGTCCTAAAGTGGCCCAGTCAAAGCCTGGACTTGAATCTGATTGAGAATCTGTGGCAAGACTGGAAGATTGCTGTCCACCAACGATCCCCATCCAACTTGACAGAGCTTGAACAATTTTGCCAAGAAGAATGGGAGAGTATTGCACGATCTAGATGAGCAAACCTGGTAGAGACTTACCCCAAAATACTCACAGCTATAATTGCTGGTAAAGGTGGTTCTACCAAGTATTGACTCAGGTGAGTACTTATCTAACCAAGACATTTCAGTTTTTTTTTTTTTTCATTAACTGTTGTTTCACAATAAAAATTATCTTGCCTCTTCAAAGTGTTGAGTAGGTTATGTAAATCAAAGAAAAAAAATCCCATTTAAATGCATCAAGATTTCAGGTTCTAACACAACAAACTGTGAAAATGTCCATGGGGGGTAAATACTTACCATAGGCACTGTATACCCCATTATCAGGTTTGCTGGTTGCTATTACCTATTGCCCTTGAGCACTTAATGACTGCCAGGCAGCCAGCTAATAGTTTTTGCTCATATGATCCTTAATTCTAAAGAACCGACAGTGAATGATTTTAAGGTCAGTTTTTGTTGATCAGGATGGTTGCAGAGCTATGGCGTTATGCACACTTTTTGCAGATGGTATAAACTTTTCTTGTTGCAGGTGTCTATACATAGCTTGAATTCCCTACATTCTATTGTAACAGCACATATTAACAAAAGCAAGTTCTGGGCAACATATCTACTTAAAGACTATTCACATACATTTTTGTAGCCTTCTTACAACAACTTTTAGATGTTGCCAGTTCATCCTTGCATGGTTACATCTTTAAAAATAAATAGGAGATCCTGAAGTGTCTTTGGCTAATCCCAACTCCAGGAGTTCATATTGACCTATAACCGTCACAGGTACACTATTAATAAAAGGTAATGTCGATCTATTGAACTGCTTGAAAATATGTTCATCCTCGCCTGTTGTAAAAATATTAGGGCTGTCAATTAATTGCAGTTAACTTCTGCAAGGGTACATTTTTAGGGAGATTTATTTTTTTAATGCACATTGATCGCACTCCTCTGTTTTGTCCCTCTTAGCATATCGTAATTAATTTCCTGTGGCACCATTTTAATACCCTCGAGTGCATGCCAGGATTGAACGGGTGTAGTCATCGCTTGAATATAAAATTTGTCACAGAACCACATTAAGTAGCAAAGCACCTAAACAACTGAAGGACTTGTGAATGGGAAGTTTTTTTTTTTAAAACTTTCTGATGGTTCATTGGCTAGAAAGAGGTTATTTGTATCTACTGTCAAAGTGAGTTCTGGTATCACAGAAGTGCATCTAGTCTGCTGTACCCTCTGTGTGCTGAACATGCTTTCGCTTCTCACAATACACTTTCTAGCAGTTCTTCTGTTACAGACAACAACAGTACAACCACAAATGAAACCTGTCAGTTTTGACAGAGTACTCTTTTAGAAATTCAGCATCGCTGCAAACCAATGAATCAAGCTAAGTACAATACTATGACCAATGCTATTGCAAAGTCGATAGCTACTGACTGCAAACCCGTCATCATTGTAGCTTTGTTTTATTTCAATAGCCACGTTTATTTTTACGATATTATTTACAGTTATGGAGGATATAACATATTGGGACAACTGAATCATATCGGAGCTGCTACTGTGGATGCAGGGTGGATCAAATGCCTCTTTTCCTTTGTATAACTGATCCACGCCAGGGTCGTACCGAGCCCTTACAGTGCGGCTAAGGGGTGCCTGGGTTGTTTTTCCACTGCAGAGCCAAGCCGTGCTACTGACGTCACACTCAACGAAAGCCAGTTGTTATTCATTATTGTTATTAATGAACTCAGTTTGCCAAAAGATGCGCAAACAAATGGTGTTAAAAAATTAATAGACCAACGGTACAACTGTATCTTGTATCACTATATTCTGTAAATATATTTAGGAATGTCTTTATAACCCACACATTTTACTGATTATATCGACTAACTAAAGTTCAATTAGTTTTGTTGAAGGGGTAAAAAGAAGGTATATGAGAAATATGATTTGCCAAAGATATGCTGTTAAAGGAGAGTTGTTTTTTTCTAGTTGTTTCTTGTTTGGGTGCGAGAGCCATAGTTGTGTGAGTGGTAGAGCTGTACAGTATTTAGTTTGACTATATTACTGTAAATAAGTTTAGAACTGTGTTATTTTCCACATTCTGTGAGTTAAGTGTACCGTACCCCCGGTTCATTTCCATTTTCTTTAAATTGTCAGATATTCGGGCATAAACTTTCTTATTTGTGACGCACGACTCCAGTTCTTCCTGAACACCTCTATCTGCCCACAGTGAAACTAGAGCCTGTACTTCCTTGTGTCCTAAGGCTGTACTTTTATCTCATCACACTCACTGCCCGCCATGTTTGTTGCTTTTCTTTCTGGAGTGTACTACTTATGCAACGTAATGACAAAAATCCTTAACCTTGCCCCTGGCTCAGCTCGCAGCCGGATTCAGATGTCTTGCGAGGCCAGAGTTTCACAGTTTGATTCTCGCTCGGCTCGACAAATAGCCAGTGGAGAACCACCCATACCCGTACCATGCCGAGCCCTCATGGGTTGGATGGGCCAGTGGAGAAGGGGTATAAGTGATTTTACAGGCTCTGCTTGTAGGCCAGCAGGACTGCCCTTTGCTCAGCAGCTCATACAAGGTTAAGCTTGAATGTCACTGATAAAAACCTGTTTTGTTACTGTACATGATTGGGCTTCCCCACTTGCACAGTGGCTTTTGACCACTGATCATCACTTTCTATTCAATTGTGCACGTGAGGCTCCCATGTGAGTAGGTTGCGTCACAATGTGTGTGTGACTGAGCTATTAAAAGAAAGAGGACTTTATTTTCTATAATCAAATCAAATCAAATCACAGAGATTTAAATAGAGAGGAATATTAAATCCACATTAGTGCTTTATTTTCATCCCAAGGCATGCATGATGGGAATGACTGATTAATAGCAATTGTAATTAGTTGGTCTTGGTGAGTGTTCTGGGCTATTAGCAGACCCAGAATGAGACATCTGTTTATCAAGACAGGAAATACGCATAATACACATAGGAGCCATGATATATGGGGCAGCTCAGATAGTCCAGCTGTGTGTCTTTGTATAATAACCTACCTTGGCCAGTTTTGTTTAGCATTGTCCTGCTGTGTGACATTTACAGTGGCAACTGGTTGAACTATTCAACATATTAAACCTTGACTCAAATTCAAGTCGAGTCAAATTAGTAATCATTCTACCTTTACTCAAGTACACTTGATGTCCTCTACTTACAGCTAGTATATAACATGTGTGCATGCTTTTTTTTTTTTAAAGGTTCTGAATTTTAGTTAAGAAATGTCTAAGCCGTTTCATCTCCTTGCTTACATTGTTTAAAGGTTACGCTTAGATATTAAAAGATCACTGAACAATGAAAAATTGCTCAGTTTTCATCCAAGAATTTGATGGGAATAGCTGATTAACAGCAAAGTCTGACTTCAAACAGAATCATTCATTAAGAGACAGGTGCCGTGCTTTGCTGTCTATGGGAGCCTTGGTGACATATACGGATTTGGAATGTTGGTGAAAGTCGTCTTGTTTGGCTAATATACCGCAGTTGATCATAGGACACATCATAGACTGCGGTTCAGCAAACCAAGCCCCAACCCCCCCCCCCCCCATATTTAAAACTTCAAATTACGCAGGTAATTTCAAAGACAACGATTATAGAACTAGAAGATGAATGTGCTGCTTAAAACCATGCTTCAAATTCTGCAGCTCCAGCTCACTATAATCAGCAACCTGCAATCAAACTATGTGACTTACATCAAAAGCACCAGGATGCAGTATCTTATCTACAGCATTGTGTTTGAAATACTTGTATACGCTGATTCTCAGCAGGAGAGGGTAATCATTTAAGAAACTTTGGTTAGCGTTCATTTTATGTTATACAAACCTATTTCCTAAAGGACCTATTTATTAGTCCCGCGAGAAGATGTGTGTGTGTGTAAAAGATACCCTTTCAATTATCTGAAGATGCCGTTTTTGCCGTTTTTGTTTTAGTGTTTACTGTAGTCTACTTAAATTGCCAGCACACAGAGTGAAAGGATTCAACTGGGCTTATAATTACAGCTGTAGGGGTTGTAGCACAGGCAACAGTGAGCCAATAAGATCAGGGTCTGACACCTTGGTTACCTAAGCACCATCCACATGACCAGAGCGCTAAGTGTTTTCTGGAGTGTACACACATAGTCTCAATAACACCTTTTATGGAGTATTTCATTGGGAACAGGGTGCGTGGCTAGTGTGGGTTCAATTGCTACTTGCTAGTATTATAACAGCCTGTCTTTGTGTATGTTACCCGTATTCAATAGTATTCAATGACAAGCTTCACCTCACCCCCTCTATTAGATGACATTTCCATAGTGATAGGCTGACGGCAAAACAGACGAGCATCTGTTACTTCTTGCAGCAGTAGGTGGTTATGGCTTGGTCTTAAAGCACAGAAATTATATTTATTTTATTAAAAAAACAAAAAGGCCATTGAGGCCCTGTATTCTGTTTTTATCTTATATAAACTGTCCTGGGATTTTTATTTTTATATTTTTTTGGTGGTAATATCAGGTTCAAATAATTGAATTCATTTCCCAGTTTTCCGAGGTACTGCTGCCGGTGAAAGGAGAGCCAATGCCAAAGGCTGAGGAGTGCAAAAAAGGCTAAGGTAGTAAATAGTAACCCAGTATTTTAGTATAAAATTGAACATTATTGTGAGAAACAGCATCTTAAAATATAGCCTAGTAGTTAGACAACTGTCAACCTTGTGTAGCTCAATAACATCCTGGAACAAGGAGGTGCCATGAATAAACCAGAGTGTATTTGAACTAAAGCAGGATATTGCTGTGCTATAGCCCATGAAATGAGTTGCTCTTTCCCCTCAGCACTCCAAGGTAATCAGCTGTGAGAGAGGGAGCTGTGGCAGCGAAGGGGCAGTCTCTGAACGAAGACACAGCGATGCAGGGGCTGAACGATTCATTACATTAGCTTATTGTTCTGTCTCGTAGGTGTTTTTAGATTTAAAATAAATTATACTAAATTATAAATAAATAAATGCTGTTCTCTTTCCATACCTTTATTTTGGATGGTTGGATCCAAAAACGGATGAATTTTCCTTATTCTGCAACCTGATATTTCTAAGAAATTAAGTAAAGTAGATACACATTTGACCAGTGTCACCCTTGGTGTATTAAAAAAAGGTGGCACTAGTCAAGGAGTTTGTCTACTTGACTTACTTTGTATTTAGGTGCATTTTATATATACTTGAGTCTTCAATGTATATTAGATTTAATAATTTCTTATACTTTAACTTAGTTGGCAAATAAACTTTAATACCAAAGCAATATCATTATATACTGTATGATACAAAAATCACTGTAATTTGAGTTTACAGTTTATTGACTTAGATGGTAGCAACAGAAACAGCAGCACTGTACACTTGTGTAAGTCATAGTTAATACAGAGCAGTACCCTGACTCTAACAGATACAATAGCATTCGTACTGTACAGTCAAACTGTTACAGTCGCTATAATGACGAGCATGACTTAAAACAGGAAGCTCAACAGGTACTGTGTTTGTTTAGAAGTTGTTGGTTTTTTTCTCTCGGTTGAATAAGAACACTCAGCTTAATTTCTCCCATTTACTTTAGAAGAATCCCTCCTAGAGCAAGTCTTAATCTTAGCCAAACTCGAAAGAGTTTTTCTTTCTACTTCTCGCAGGGTTTCTAAGTACAGCACACCACGTTACAAAGGAGGAGTGCACTTGTCGTTTTTTAAAAGTATCTTGTCAAACTTTTATACAGAGCTCTACAGGAAATAGGTCACAAGCGAAGAATCTTTTTTTCTTTTTTTTTTTTTTCTTTTCTGAGCCTGAAGTTAGTACAGATTGCGTAACAGGGATTGTGCAGTTACACAGCCATTCTGCAGTTATTCATCTTCTGAGGATTACAGTGTATTATTAATAAATGGGGCAAGGTTAAAATGGATTTGTTGTCAATATATATATAAATGTCAGGTCTCTTTGTTGCTGCTAGTAGAAAGGTACTACTTAGCCCTGGGGCCTCAACTGAATAAAAAAAAAAAAAAAAAAAAACTTTAGACCAGTATTGAGGGGTCAATTTCAGGAATACCCTGCTGGAATAAGCCACAGCTGGATTTTATTAGAGCATTTTACAGCACCAGGGAATCCCCCTGGGTAACATCAATCACCCCTCTGTGGCAACCAAGGATTACCCCAAAAACAGGTGGTTGAAATCCAAGGTGCTATAAAATGCTCTAAAAATCCAGCTCTGTTTTTATCCCAGATGAGGAACTAGTTGATCAAATGGACCTTTACACTTTGGCTGCAGTACAATGTGTGTTAATTTACCTATAGCTTTGCACTTGATTTCCATAGGTCTTAATAGCATTCAAAACATTATCACTAGCATCAGTGTTATTATATTCTGCCAATGTGGCAACATTGGGATATCGGCCCAGTAGCTGGAGGAATGATGTTAATACATCTGCAAACATCATTATGACCTCCTAATAAGAAGATATGTCTGCTGGCAAAACTCCTTACATCTATTAACTGAAATGACATCCATAGCTGAACTGCTTAAATCTAAAATAAATCAGCAATGGTATTTGTGTCCCATAGTTATTTACAGGAGCATGGGTATCATTGCTCCTGTGAGAGGTTACTTCTACCTATCACTCCTGTGCCTGTTTCTATTGCTGCCAGAAAACAAAGTGCTTGTATCTCTGGGTCTATTTCTTTTCCAAATGATATACAGTGTTAATGTTGTTGTTCTATGAATACTGCCATTTATAATGCAAGAGATACACTAGAATCCTGCTAAGTCTCGTACTATATATTCTAGTCCTACAATTCATGTCTACACTATTTTGTGTGTGTGTGTGTGTGTGTGTGTGTTTATATATATATATATATATATATATATATATATATATATATATATATATATATATATATATATATATATATATATATAGAATCATGGGTCATCATCTGTTTCATGTTACTGATTGCTCCAATGATGAGTTTAACTAATAGTAACAGCTTTGCGGGGCACCAACATGACCCATGCGGTGAGGAAGGTGTCATCAAAATACTTATCACTGCCACTAAATCACAAATCTCACTAGAAACAGCAGCAGAAGATTCCTGTTTCCCTCCCTAGTCTGGCTGTATAGGAGTGCATTAGTTCACTGCTGTCAGATTCGCTTAGGTTAACTATATATTACCGCCAGTGTAAGAAAACAAATAGCTTCAGCCAGGGACCATTCATTCTCTTTCTGTATGTAATCAAATTTGCTTTAGATGGCTTGAAGCTATATACTGTGGACAGTAGTGTGCAAATGTATTAGAACACCAAGATGTGTCATTTATATCCTTTATAGACCTACCTGCGGGAAAAACACTGGCTGTGAGGCTTTCCATTTTCAGTCAGTAATCATTGATATAGAAACAATAGGCACTCATGTGAAAATGTTAGATCACTTTGTGTTTTAATTAGGCATCTTAAACTTCTAAAAAGTCTTCTACATTTTACCATTTGTGTCTATGCTTTCCTTTTCTCTTACTATTTGAAATTAATTGCATGTGTGGCCTACTAAAATCATTAATTAAGTCAGAGTATCACAAATGTGCCTATTTTGACAATTTTATCCTTATTGTTTTAGGTATTTTCTTAAGATTGCTGTAAAACAAGCCTTGACTCTCAGCATGTCTGTATTTACGCCCACTTCCATGAAACCAGGATGGCTACAACATCTCCGAAGATTTCTACTTCCCAACAGCAGTATGTTTTTAAAGAGACAACGCTTATTTTATTTCACAACCTTTATGTTTAACAATATAATTAGGACAAGATCTCTTGTTGTGTTACCTCTGTTCATAAGCACTGGAAAGGTTAATGCCCCCCCTGTGTTCCTTGCCAAGCACATTCCTGCAGGGTACATGTCACTGAAGCTAATAGAATGGGTTCGGAAAATTGATTTTTAACCAGATTTGTTACGGTTATTACTACACAACAGTTTGTGTTTCTGTAAGCCCCTAAGCTCAGTGAAAGAACAGAATATAGAAAGCTGCCTTGACCGGGTAGTGAGGCAATCTCGGAATCTGTTCAGAAACACAGAGCATTCGTTCCTTTACTCCACTTGTGACGACAGCACCACAGATCATGGCTTTGTTTCATAATCTTTGTTTGCTATAAAAAAATGTAATTAGGTTAATTCCCAGGAATAACATTAACTCAAAAAGGAAATGGTCTGCTGAGCTTGGATTTATTTGGGACTGTTCATACTGATCACAAATAAGAACATAAGACAATTTACAAATGAGAGGAGGCCATTCGGCCCATCTGAGCTTGTGCAGTTCTTAGTAGCTGATTGATCTCAGAACTTTGTCAAGTTGGGTTTTAAAGGATACTAGTGTTTCTGCCTCAACAGCATGAATAGGTAGCTGTGGCAAAGCGTAAGCCTTGCACAATGAAATATGTAGTTTATTGTATGTTTTTGTGTTAGCTGCTGTGGCGCTCCGCTGGGGACGATTACCCGACTGCGTGGAGCAGCAGCTGAAAGCAATCAGCTGTTCCAGGAGATCAGTATGAACAGTCCCAAAGTAAAATCACAGTAGCCTATTCCATTCCCATTTTCTGTGTGAAGAAGTGTCTCCTTCCCTCTGTCCTAATCTATCACCACTTCATTTCCAAGTGTGCTTCCTCTGGTCCTGGTCTCTGTTCTGTGCTTAAAGCAATGTTGGGTTAACTATGTCAACTCCTTTTAAGATTTTAAAGACTTCAGTCACGTCCCCCTGGCTCTTCCTTGTTCCAGGATAAATACATTACTTTGTTTCAGACTTCATTTGTAGCTTAATTCAGGAATACAGTATCCCATAGTGAAGTCTACATCTTGTTTTATTGTTTGCTACATAGTGACGTGTCATAAAACTGGCAACTACTTTCTATTAAAATCTTGGTAACAGTTTACATGAAGTGTCTCTAATTACTGTGTGTTTATACTGAACAAAAATATAAACACAGCATGCAACAATTTCAAAGATTTTACTGAGTTACAGTTCATATAAGGAAATCAGTCAATTGAAATAAATTCATTAGGCCCTAATCTATGGATTTCACATGACTAGGAATACAGTTATGCATCTGTTGGTCATGGATACCTTAAAAAGAAAGGTAGGGTCGTGGATCAGAAAACCAGTCAGTATCTGGTGTGACCACTATGTGCCTCATGTAGCGCGACACATTTCCTTCGCATAGAGTTGATCAGGTTGTTGATTGTGGCCTGTGAAATGCTGTCCCACTCCTCTTCAGTGGCTGTGCGAAGTTGCTGGATATTGACGGGAACTGTAACACGCTGTCATACATGTCGATCCTGAGCATCCCAAACATGCTCAATGGGTGACATGTCTGGTGAGTATGCAGGCCATGGAAGAACTGGGACATTTTCAGCTTCCAGGAATTGTGTACAGATCCTGCATTATCCATGCATTATCATGCTGAAACATGAGGTGATGGTGGCGGATGAATGGCACGACAATATCCTCAGAATCTCGTCACGGTATCTGTGCATTCAAATTGCCATCGATAAAATGCAATTGTGTTCATTGTCCATAGCTTATGCCTGCCCATACCATAACCCCACCACTACCATGGGGCACTCTGTTGACAACGTTGACATCAGCAAACCGCTCGCCCACACGACACCATACATGCTGTCTGCCATCTGCCCGGTACAGTTGAAACCGTGATTCATCCGTGAAGAGCACACTTCTCCTGCATGTCAGTGGCCATCGAAGGTGAGGATTTGCCCACTGAAGTCGGTTACGACGCCAAACTGCAGTCAGGTCAAGACCCTGGTGAGGATGATGAGCACGCAGATGAGCTTCCCTGAGACGGTTTCTGACAGTTTGTGCAGAAATTCTTCAGTTGTGCAAACCCACAGTTTCATCAGCTGTCCGAGTGGCTGGTCTCAGATGATCCCGCAGGTGAAGAAGCCGGATGTGGAGGTCCTGGACTGGTGTGGTTACACGTGGTCTGCGGTTGTGAGGCCGGTTGGACGGTTAGAGCCAAATTCTCTAAAACGACGTTGGAGCTGGCTTATGGTAGATAAATGGACATTCTATTCTCTGGCAACAGCTCTGGTGGACATTCCTGCAGTCAGCATGCTAATTGCACACTCCCTCAAAACTTCTGTAGCATTGTGTTGTGTGACAAAACTGCACATGTGGCCTTTTATTGTCCCCAGCACAAGGTGCACCTGTGTAATGATCATGCTGTTTAATCAGCTTCTTGATATGCCACACCTGTCAGGTGGATGATTATCTTGGCAAAGGAGAAATGCTCACTAACAGGGATGTAAACAAATTTGTACATAAAATTTGAGAGAAATAAGCTTTTTGTGCGTATGGAAAATTTCTGGGATCTTTTATTTCAGCTCATGAAACATGGGACCAACACTTTACATGTTGCATTTATATTTTTGTTCAGTGTACATAGCAGTTACTTGGTAAATGCATGTGTACTTACACATAATTACAAAGTAACTACTATGTAAATGCACAGTAATTAGAGACACTTAATGTAAAGTGTTACCAAAATCTTTTTGTAAGCATTTTACCATAACATTTACATAGTCATATAGTGAAAAACACTTTGTGCAGTGATAAAACAGAATGTAACAAACAGATCCTGAAACATGCAGCACCTTGAGGGGTTGAGAATGCCTGTAGCGTCAGGTTCAGAAACGCTGTGCTGCCAAATCGCTAACAAAAAGACTTATCCAATTATTTTGGGAAAAAAGATGACTTCTAAAATCTGTTTTGACATTTCTCAGGGTCTTACATGTTGGTCATAAATGCTTTCTGACGCATAGCGCTGAAAACTACACAGGAGGCATTGTGGTTCCCTTTCAGCATCTCTATTCCAAACTGGCCTCTGTTTACCCTGATCTGCTGTGATGTAATCACAGAGGGCAGTGTGGTCCATTTTAATGATTTAAATGCTTGTCTAAGAAATATCATAAGTAACACACACACACACACACACACACACACACACACACACACACACACACACACACACACACACACACAGGAGCCTTCGCTGGGACCGATTATGATACCATTTCGAAGAAGCTTTCTTACGTAATTAAGTCTATGTAAGTTCTTTAAGAATTCTATGATATAAACAGATTCCAGGGAGTGAAGGGAAGGGTGACTGGTCAAGGTTCCAGCTGGAAGGAAAGACTTTCTTTATTAAGAACTTCGGGAGCCACATGACATCCCAGTACTAAATCCCTAGAAATCTCAGCATTTCTTGTATTATATTGCTAAACATACTAAACATGTAGCTAGGATTTGTAAACAACAACAAAAATAGGTCTGAGTTCTTTAAAAAAAAACCTGCCTTTTAAGTTTTGATCTTGTTGAGTATTTTTAATATTACAAGATGTCAGCAGCAGTTTGATTATGGTACAAAAAACCAACACGACATTGTCAGGTGAGCCAGGGAAGCATTTCCTTGTCGCACAGCCTTCAGTGCCCAATGCTTTACCCATAGGTTTCAGTGCACAGTGCAACTGTAATATGCTTCCCCCACCGCTTTTCAGAGGCAATTTATTTTGCTGGACTGCATATAATTACACTATGTAACATAATTTTTGTTCCTGGGTAGTAAGTGTTATTTCCTTATTGCTTATGCCTCAAAAGTATAGAAAATGGCTATTATTCCCCACAAACTCTGCTTTTGTGACCAGGACAGTGATATTTCAAAATATCACTATTTCCAATGGGAAAACGGGCAAATGTGTGTCTTTTCATTCACATAAAGTCAGAAAAAAACAACATATGAATCCAAATTAACATGTATTTATACTAAAGTAATACAAAAATGACTACAAAAGATTTAGAAGTGAGTAGTTTCTCGAGATTTACGATTATACTGTAAATACAGTATAATCATAAATCTCGAAAAACTACTCCTAAATTTTTTGTAGTCATTTTTGTATTACTTTAGTATAAATACATGTTAAATTTTGACATTCATATGATTTATACTAATCCATTGCGTTTTTTAGTTTGCTGCTGTATCAGGTTCACTGCCAAATATTTGTTGCAAATCTTCAGTGTTTTCATTGCCTATAATGCCTGGGTTTGGTACTGGTTCAGTCAGAGTTTCTTGGGGGGGGGGGGGGGGGGGTTCTTCATGCTTCTGTAAGGGCTGGTTACCGTTATCTCTTGATATATACATATATAACCATGGCTACACACCACAGATACGAACCACCAGTTTCACTCTTCAGAATGATCTGAAGAAGTAAACCCGGTTTGTGTAAGTCTGAAACATATTTCCCTGTCAGAGCCCTGTTTTGAGGGAGAAAGCATTACTAGCTGCACAGTTCTGAGAGTCAGTCAGCTGTGTTAATGATGCTGAATGGTGTTCATTCAACACAGCTGCTCTGGGTAAGATGTGTTTTGACTGACACATCATTCTTTGTGTCCTTGAGTCTGTTATGACAACAGGGATTCAATCCTTATATAGTAATTGTGCAGATGGCACCATTCCTAAGTTTCACTTATGGAAACTATAACCGTTTGAACCTCTCCACGTGAGGTAGTAAAATGAGGTCAAAGTTCACTCAACATCAGTTTTTTAGATAATCTGCCACTACATTTGCATGATGGGTATTGTACGTGGTGCAATAGTAAAAGCTACTCCAATTAAACATATTAATTTCATTAATAGTATTGTTCATGTCTAATTTGTTGGCAGTAATTTTAGAAGCACACTCTTTAATTGTCCTCGAATTAATCCTTCTGCGTGAAATTAGCTAAGTAGCTACTTATTTATTCCTAAAAATGCCATTGTAATTTTTTTGTGCAAAAACTAAATATCCCCGGGGAAACTAATTATTTAACTTATTTAATGTATGGTATAAACACAATATTACACTGTATATGCATTTCAGTGTTTCTAATATTTCTGCAGTTAAGCCACACCATAGCACACAGAAATATTCCCAGAATAGCTCTGCATCCTCAGTATACACAAAGCAAAGTGGCAACACGGTCATTTAGCACAGCTTAATTTATCTAAACTCAATCAGCAGGATATTTTATGGCTTTATTAACATATACAAACAGTGGTCGTCTTACACAAAGAACAGCTGCCTCATTCAGATGGATATTTATTTGGGTTTAAAATGTCCCCCACTTTAAAGAAAGAGGCAGCATCCAGATGCAACAGCCACACAGCGACCCTTGAAAGACAGCTGCTTTTTGTTTTCAGCCAGGTTCTTCTGCATTTGTGGTTCTTAGAGCTTTTAACCTCAACTCGCCTCACTGACACGAGGTGGAATCTGTAACAGCAGTGTCTCGCACAGGCCTGTCCATTACACTCTTCATTAGGTGAGCCACTGGGAAGCAAATCTGATAAAACAGGCCATATTCTCAAAGCGTTTCCTCCATTCTTTAATTAAGTCCTGGTTTTGGAAAGGAGAAAAAAAATCACATCAGTGTTAGAAAAGACTGCAGTAGATGCTGCAGTAAATCTTATAAAAAAAGTAACACAATGTGGGGAAATCTAATTTCTGGTCATCTAGCAAGACCCTCTAGTGCAAAGAGTGCTTGATTTCTAGCAGTTGTGTTGCCAGGATGTCATACTCCGCCCTCCACCCTCTACCTGGACACATGGAAACACAGGCATTTCGCACAGAGTGATAGTATACCAGGAAGCACATTAAGAATCTTTCTAAAACTAAGAAGGAAGAAAGTGGATTTTAAAGCCTTGCTTATCAGTCCTTTAATGAATGTAGTATAACTCTCTTTGTTGATGAGGCTAGTCCGTCGTTGTAGTTCGGATCGATCTATCCTAGTTGAGCCTCTTCGTTATTTGATTTAGACCTGCTAATAAAAGTCTCTGGCTCTAACTGGCACAGCAGCCTGGGACCAGTTTGCAGCCTGTCAGCCTGTGTGATGGATGAGCTGGGCAGATAACAGCTGCACATCCTTATACACTCTTCTGAGGGGGATGATTCAGGTTGGGCATACTAGTTCATAACTCCTACCCAGGCAATACTTTGGGTGCATTCATTCCTGTGTCATTCTGATACTTCCGAGGCACAGCGGGGAACTGTTACCTAACCCTGACACTCTTAATTACCGCACTTGAATATGAGGTACTGGTACCAAAATCTGACCGCTGCCGTTGCAGAGCTGAACAAATGCTAGGCACAGTCCCTGTTTCCTCACTCTGCTGGAATGATGAAGCACGCCATTCTAATTTTACACTCTAATTGTGACTCTCTGGTATTTTTCGTTTCCTCTTCAAATACTTTTGGTTTCATATTGCTGGCCCCTAAAACTGGGCATCGTTACCCCAGCTCAATGTTATAGGGCACCCCTATTGCTGCAAAACTTAGTTCATATAAATACTGAAAAACAAATGGTTTGGAACAAATGTGACATGGTGGGTTGTGATATAGTGCAATGGTATTGCAATGGATTGCCAGTGTGTGTTTGGAATAGTTTCACAAGCTAGACGTTGACTACCTTGCAGTTCTTTTGTCCTATGCTGCTTGCGGAAATCCTTATATATTTGTTTTACAAACTATACAATTCCTGGTCCTTTCACTTGTTAAGCCTATTATGCTTTGCAAACTGCAATCAGCTTTTCTTTTGGCCAAAAACTGCATTGTAATTGCAAATACAGTAGTGTAGCTGTACATTCCATTAAGAGCATCCAAATCAATAAATAAGAACTTTTAATCTATGAAAATAAAATCCAATAGAAAAATCTAGGCTAAGTGATGAAATACATCACACACAATAATAACTGCCCTCTTGGTATTTTGTCAAATGTTGTACTAAACATATGTTGCTAAAGATATATATAAATCATTGGAGTGTCACAGCGGTGACAAATGAGGAGCTCTTTAGTAAAATGGGACATCGTTCTGAATAAAAAATAGTTTTAATGAGCAGTTAATGAGCGCTGTACAGTTGACTTGACTTTTCTCAGTTTCAGTCTGCTGTTGGGAATGTGTATTCCTTGCGGCATCCTTACATGCGCATGTCAGGCCTTAGAGTTTTACATAAATCAAGAGGAGCGTGTAAGCCATTGAGTTGAGGCTTGGTTAGGACATTCTTTCCTGGCTCAGTCACAGAATGCTGCAAGTCAAATTGACTAAAGTCAAGTACAGAACAGAGCATCGAACACACCCCTCCACCACTATCCCTAACATCAAGCATACACACACACACCTGTGCATCTTAAAATAAAATCTTTAAAACAAGTTTATAGTAAATACGAAAAAAACAAGATATCTCCCACCTGAGGACCAGTGAGTGCTAATAGGAGGCAAGAAAAATAGATTGGATAGGCTTGGGTAGAACTTAACAATAACGCTATATGATATATAATTGGTTATAAATAAACTCTGCATACAGTTTTATGAGCCAATGTCTTGTTCATTGTTTTAATAAAGGGCTTGGATTGGTGTCAACACCAAGGAGACACAAGAAACAAGGACACTCGCTCAGGATCAATAGGAATAGAATACCTGCCAAATTATTGAATAACGACAACTAGCTAGGAGTTTAAAAAGCTTTGGCAAATGGATAAGTTGCTACTTTTTCTTTAAGAAATTGACTTCGCCAGTTTCCTTTGTTTTTTGATAAAGATGGCTTTGATAGCTTTTAAGACCTGGCAGCTTTAATTACGCTGCTGATGCAGTTTTTGGACGGTTTAATTAATTATAGGGAGGAAGTACATTATTTAAATGTATTCCCTGGACTTGGTCACAACTTGCTTTCCCTTGCTATTGTGCAGAAGACATGTTGTATCTGTGGATATCATGGTGCCTTTTGTTTGCACACTACTGTACTACTGCTGTAGACTTACCAAATTCACTAAATACTGCTTCCAATGTCAACCAGCACATTCAGCTTTTAAATACCTTTGTCATTTTACCATTTCTCCTTTTACTATTGTAGCAGTGTGTGACCTACAAAAGTGAGTGTGATGAAAAAGTGGGTGTCCATGATGTATATAAACACTATGTACAGAACAGTATAGAATGATAAGCAGTAATGAAATGTTTAATCACAAGATGAACAGACAGACAATGGGGGGGGGGGGGGGGGGGGGGGGGTAATAGGGGGGGGGGGGGTCAAACAACATTACGTCATTTTCCTTAAATCAGACCAAGGCAATCCCATTCAAATGGGATAAGGATTAATCTAGGGGAGGGGAGACATGATTACAATGACAATGCACAGAGGCACACATCGAAAAGGTTGTCAAAATGTTTGTCCCCCAGACCAACAATTTTAGTTTAATTCTGTTTTAAATAAATAAATCCGATGCTGTTCAGTGCATCAACGTGCACTCCAGCTGCAGAAGTATATAATTACACATTTTGCTGTTGGCCTTTGCGTTCCTGTGCTAATTTAATGTCTAATATTAGCTCCGTTGCCTCAGTCCCGGCACCTCCTGCACTCCGCAGTGCTGCAGACCCTCAGCATTGCAGTGCGCAGAAGAAGCTCTACTTCAGAGTGCTCCCAGGTGACATATCCACTTACACACTTCACTCCTGAGTCCAGTCATTCTTTTCCTGTATTCAAAGTCACTTTGACTCCATTAAAAAAGCAGCTGCTTGCAGATTTGACTACAGTTACAACTCAATATAGTCATATTCTATAAAAGTTCCATAATTGGTCAACGCTATGGTCCACTGATGTTATTGATTTGAAAGCTCAAAAATTAAGAAATTCAGTGTAATTCTTCATTTCTTTAAGGAATTAAATAATGGCTTTTCTTTTTCATATGTTGTAGTAGCTGGAATCGTGGGAAAGTATGTCAAAGCAATTGAGATGCAAAGGCTGCTGGGAGATGAAGTTCTCAGAAACCCTTGGTGCTGATCTTGTAAATTCACTGCTGATGGAGATTACAGGGTGTGTGTGTTAGTGCACACACATTTGGTGTATTGGTCTGTCAAAGCATTGAAATTGTTACCAGTGTAGTATTGTACTATCAATGACTGACCATTGCAGCTGTCCTTCTCTTATAAAAGGTTACCATAGTGAAAACAAAGTGTAATAAAGTATAGTGAAAGCATGGGGATGCATAAGTAATCACTGTAAAGCTCAGAGAGATATGATAAAGTACATAAAATACGTATATGGCAAACAATGGTATATGCATAGTATAACTGGAGAAGCATGGGAAAACTGTAAAATGACTGTGTGAATTTACTGTGCTAAACTTTAATAAGTGTTGTGCTACCATTGCCCCGTCATACGTGACCATTGCATTAACATTGTAGTATTGGATAGGTTTAACTTTGTCAGCTGCTTTTAAACTTCATTCAAGTCCTTCCTCGTTATTCTTTGATCCATGCTAAATAAATGTAGCTCCCTTAAACGTCATAGTTCATTCCTTTAATCCCTGCGATTAGTCTGATTTATCTTTGCTGGACTATCTCCAAGTTTCACAATGTCCTTTTGTTAATGTGGGCCCTAGAATTGGACACAGTACTCTAAGAGCGTCCTCACCAGTGCATTGTAAACCTCATCATAACCTCCTTTGATTTGTACTGTACACTTTATAACCAGGAATTCTGTTTGCCTTTTTAATTGCTTCCCCAAAGTGTCTGTGCTGACAACAACGAGTCTAATACAACACCAAGATCTTTCTCTTGCTAGGACTGTTGGATTCTGTATCACCCATTTTGCAATTGAATCCTATGGTTTTTTGACTGGAGTGTAACGCTTTACATTTGTTAGCAAGACACGGACATATATGACTGTGAGTCTGGAAGTCCATACATTAACATTTTTTAACAACATTGTCTTCCTGATGTACTGCGGGCTGAGGGTAGCGCTGGACAGCTGACTAATTGACCTCAGAGACTCCCTGACTAGTTGCAGGCTTCAGTTTCAAAGCAGCAATGTAGTCATGTTGTTGTGTGAGTAAAACATATACTAGTAGTGAACTAGCAATGTCTACACTTTCATTGTATTCATCTGATTGTATTGAAACTGAAAGTAATTGTGAAGCGTGCGCTCGCAGGTGGATGGAAGTGCCGTTGTGGTTTCAAGCCTTCACATATCAATGGCATTTTATAACATAATGAATCATTTTTAAAAGTTCCCAGCAGTTTTAAAATGTAGAGTATGAACAGGAAAGTATTACAAAAATGTACGTACACAAATAGAGCACTAGACATTATCAAATACATGATGTATTCATATATTTTTTTAAGGGGTGACTAGTCGATTTACTTGACTATTTTTACCTTTATTATTTGACTCTGGCAAATAAGTAGTCATTCTACCCCAAGTCAATGAACAATGGTATCTGTTTTCTCCAGAATAATATCCAACCTCAATTTAAACCATTTTGGAGGTTGGGGGTCTTGATTCATCAGAATACAACCTTAGCACTTGAGCCCAGTACTCCTCTGTTTGAGACCAAGCGCTCCATAATCTCTCTCCGTGAAGGTGTTGAGATATTCAGCTACTTTGTTCAATCTGAAATCCTCGGTGGAATATTATGTAAAGGGTCAGCCTTCAATAATATCTCATAGCTCTCTTATCGGCTGCCAGAGTTGTCACATGTCTCCCTGTGCACTGTCCGCAGGCTCACAACTTCATGAATCCATTTCTATTGCTGCTGATGCACTTCACGCTTATTAATGCATGGAACTAAAAATTGCATTCTTTAATAAAACCAATGAACTAAATAAATAAATAGAACACTGCTTGTGCTGCTGCGTCATTCGAAGGCCATCTCTGTTGACTGTTTTATTATACATGCTACAGGATTTTATTTCTGCTCTAGAGTAGTACAATAAAGACACCTATAACACTTGCAGGATTGGGGCTCTCCAGAACCAGGAGACTCCTGCACTAGATGTTATTTTAGCTTTGTATTATCTATCCGCAATGCTATAGACCATGAAAATGGTCCTTTTGTTACACTGCTAATTAGGGGTGAACATTTCAAATAAAAACATAATAGAGTGCTTCCCCACTGCATGACAGGCAGAATGACACTCATGAATTGTTGATGTTTCTTTTGCAATGATGAACAACAGGCTGCAGTACAGGTGTAACTATTGAGCCAATGAGGGAACAAATGGGCGGTCTCAGTTCAGTATTTCCACAATAAAGTGGAAAGTTTAGTTTTCATTATGCAATTTGGTCCATAGGTTGTGTTTCATTGCAAACTTGGAATGAAAAAGTAGAAACTTCTTCTGTATGTTGAATTGGAACCACCGTATAAGTTTGCTGTGTACAAACCAGAAAGATTAAAGCAGCTCAGTTGAAAGTGGTACAGCTTAGCATCGTGGAAGCCCCAACCTGAATGTCTGTTTTACTGCTTGCAGTAGATATCCTCTCTGATTGTTTCAATGTGTTTTCAATAATGCCACTATTTCTATTCAGAAGTTTTGTCTCGAGGCAAGCATGGGAGAGTACTAGAACTGGGGGCGCCGGTTCTGGATATCGTGCTACCCCTGCGGGTAATTCCAGGTTAAAAAAAATTATAATAGCCAGGTCAATATTCACAGAACCAGCAGTGCAATAGTGTCACCTGCATCAAAACATTACTGTAACAAAACTAGAAACAAACTCCCTGTGAATACCTAAGAACCTTTGCATAATATTTGCATAGTTGATTATATCAGATTTTCTAACTTGTTTTATTCGACTTCACTTTGAAGTCACTGGCTTTTCTGATTGTACTTTTCCCAGTTTTGCAGCATTACATTACTTATCTTCATTTATTGTAACTAAAAACCATACCTAAAATTTGTTATTATCAAACCTGCTGGTATTCACTTGATTTATAGAGTTTCGAGGGGGTATTTGATTACTCAGCTTCCAAGGAACATTAGCTAATATACTCAGCCTCACACTGCACCCAGAGAGCTTTCCCCTTTTAATGCTTCAAATACATTAGTATCGTGGAAAAAATGTCCTGTGCTAATGCTACAGATAGACAAAAATCATAATGCAAGATTACAACGAAGATTTGCCTAAGAACCTGATTTCAAGGAATGCCGTTTCTAAACAAGAAATCTCAATACAGAGATTTATTGATTATGAGGCTTGGTAATTTTTACTCATGCATCTTCAAGATGGTGGCTCTGTGGTTCTGTACGAAGTAGCAGTGCTACCACAAGAGCAACTCCAGTTCCCATACTATTGTGTCTTATTAGTACGAGACAGCATGCTGCCTGTACTGTGTGGTATCTGCTCCAAAATCCATTGTGTTGCCATTGTTAGTAATGCAGTGGTCTAGTAATGGTCCTGCCTGGGGTTTCTTGGGGGTAAGCCATGGCTACATACAGTAAGACAAGCTTGTAGATTTACTGTAAGGGAATACAAGTAATTTGTGATCACTATGAAAGACAAGGGATATTAAGTCTTGCTCTGTCTCTCAAATCAGTGCCTGAATAATCGGCGCACTACTGGGTGTTTCATTCTGTATGATAGAGGGATTCTGTGGATTTCTCTTGAGGATTTTCTAACCCTTTTAAACTTGGGGCTCAGCCAAACAGCTAATCAATTGTACAGCTGGTCCCATTATTCTGGTGACCTTGGCGTGATCCTTTATGAAGTAATCAAGTCAGAGAGAGTCATGGGATGATAATGCATCAGAATCACTATCATCTGGATGGGATGTAATTTTAGCTCATCGCTAGATCATTCAAAAGAGTCTAATCGCTGTATAAATTGGTTTTATATATATATATATATATATATATATATATATATATATATATATATATATATAGTCTGAACGTATCTGACGGAAATGACATTGTGTTCAATTGAGCAATACTGTTTGATTATTCCTATTTAGCTATACATTATATAACAATATAGCTGTGTAAGATAAAAGCTGATTGTCATCCACTCCGGGGGAGAGTGGGCAGTAGGTCTACAAGTAGCTTTACCGCAGTGACCTGTACAGTACCCTATACGATATTCTATATGTATTACATACACAAGGAATACGTGCACGTATTATATTGCTGATGTATTAGACACTGCATGCAGGTTTGGTATACAGGAAGTGAATTTGTAATGTGGTGGCATGGCAAGGATCAGCAGCCAAATAGCTTGAGAACATGCTGTGGAAAGTCTTGATTATAATCAATAGAACCTTGATTATACAGAATTCAAGGTCAAGGTCAACCACCAAGCTAATGCCCAATATTAGGGGGGTTATTTTGATTATAAACAGGTCATTTATTGTTATAAAGTGAGGTTGAGTTATATACACTGCTTTCTCTGTTTGTTTGTATTTAGTATTTGCCTTTAGTATTTAGTTTGAGTCTTGTGTTGCAGCTACAAATCTGACAGCTAGAAACCAGGATTTTAATGTCATCATTTCCTGAAACGATCATGTAATTATAAGCAGGCCTGAAAGGACAGAAAGAAAACCCCGGATTAATTGCTGACGGTTCTCAAAGACCATTTATTAAAGGAGACAAAAAAAAAAAGGAATTGCTTTGTACCACTGGCAAGAAAGCAAATTGAATTAGCCAGACTTCTTTCTGCTGGAGACATCTTGTCTGTTTTTACATTTTAATAAAGGGAGTATTCAACAATCCTTGTGGATATAGACCAAAAAAAAAAAAAAAAAAAAAAACATTGATAAATGACACAATGGAACTATTATTTTTCAGATAACTTTACATTTATTATTATTTTATAGCCAGGTACTATTTCTCTATATTTACCATATGATATTATAGCTGTACTATTATTAGTATCTTAAGAGCTATGTGGCAGAGCAAAGCTCTGCCCTTTAAATTGGCAGGGATGGGGTTAACTTCCCCTACCTGCCTGGGTTTATTATGTTCAGGTGGCTGGGGTTGATTAGTTGATTAGGTTGATTAACGATCAATCAGCGCCCAGCCACCTGATATGAAAGGAGGCCTCTGCTTCTCATTTGGGGAGAGGGAGCTGAGGAAGCAGGTTGGTTTTTTTTTTGGTTGTTTGGAGAGCTTGAATCCAGTGAAGGCATTGCCCAGCCTGGAGATTGTTATTTTTGTAAATTTTGCTTTTTTGTCTTTCTTTGTGTTTAAATTGTTTTGTTTTGGCCCTTGTGCCCTTTCATTTTGTGTTTATTTATAATAAAATAGTTATTTTTTTTGAACTGCAGTCTGTCTCTGGGCCTCTATCCACTCGCCAGCCTGCCACATTTGGTGTTAGAAGTGGGATAGCGCCACCTAGAGGCCCAGAGACAGACTGCAGTTCAAAAAAATAACTATTTTATTATAAATAAACACAAAATGAAAGGGCACAAGGGCCAAAACAAAACAATTTAAACACAAAGAAAGACAAAAAAGCAAAATTTACAAAAATAACAATCTCCAGGCTGGGCAATGCCTTCACTGGATTCAAGCTCTCCAAAAAAAACCAACCTGCTTCCTCAGCTCCCTCTCCCCAAATGAGAAGCAGAGGCCTCCTTTCATATCAGGTGGCTGGGCGCTGATTGATCGTTAATCAACCTAATCAACTAATCAACCCCAGCCACCTGAACATAATAAACCCAGGCAGGTAGGGGAAGTTAACCCCATCCCTGCCAATTTAAAGGGCAGAGCTTTGCTCTGCCACAAGCTAATATGTATTTAGAGTAGATTTCTTCTGTCATCATTGTTGTGTAAGAGAATTCAGCCCCTTTTTGAGAAATACAATTCATTTGACAATTTGTCTGTTTCTGACTGGGACAATCCCAGTGTTCCCTAGACAGTAACTTTAGTTGTGATAGCTGGTGATGACTTCATGGAAACTCCATTGAAATTGTGGGCCCCTGTCTGTATTGGTGTCATTTACCTTCATAACAATCCTCTTTCTCCTTCAATAACTTTGGTGCCTCTTTTTTCCACTTTTCATTTAATACCTTTCCTTCACACAGAGTGGTCCCTTTAACTCCACCTAAGCCATGCTGAGCCGTGCCATGCTGAGCCGCGCTGTGTTACAGAGACTGAGAGACAGGGGGATGAGGCAGAGAGCACAGGGTAACTCTGGTACTGTGAAACAACACACAGGATGACTGTTCTGTCATGTACTTTCAAAGAGTCAGGAAAGTATTAAACTAGACAGTTATAAAGAAGGGAGTGAAAAGGGGGTAGTAGAGTCAATTAAGGAGGCATTGTTTTTATTTTTTAAACATTTATTAGGACATTTTTAAAAAGAAGCCAGAAAAGTCATGCCTATTGATCATACAAATGGATAAATTATTTTGTTTTAAAAAGCTGGGTAATTATTATTGTCAGCTGTTGCCATATCTTTTGGATGGGTTCAACATATCTCTTTCGGGGGGGCTCGGAGGAATCAGTTTCACGTGACAGTGGTTTGCGTCTGGCTGAGTTTGTCAAGTTGGATAAAAGCAAGGCTGTGAAAAGGCTCCCAGTAATTTAGAGTGACTAATTGCCTCGGCTGTCTCATGAGACGCACACGGGAGCAATTCAATCGAGGAGAAGGACAGAGCCTGAGACAGAGTTTCAGAAGGGTGGGCCATTCACTAGTGTCTGTGAAGATAACCACAGCTGAATAAACAGGTATTGTTCTGAAGACACCCTGCAATTAAAGGCTGCCCACTGAGAGCTTACTGGCCACTATGACCTTGAATGGGATGAACATGTGCTTATATTTTAGAGCACCCTATATTTTTCTATATAGTTAAATAAGAAAAAATAAACAGTATGTCTTAATGTTCCTTCTGATACAAAAAGATATTTCAGGTGGCTGTATCACATTAATATCAGTGTTTACTGTATATAAGTTTTACAGTTCCCATTTTATCCTGTACCTGTGTATTTACTTTGCTTTACTGTGTTTAAATCTATATAATGATTGACCATGATTGTATGTTGCTCTACCATGCGTCAAGATTACCATAGTAACCCTTTACAATGCACCTTACACAGAGGTGGAAACAAGGCCGTGCATGGCAGTTTCACCCAGTCCAGGTTTTCATACAAGCTTGATTAGCCACGGTTTGTAGGTATCTCAGGTGTATCTTATTAAACTCATAAAAAAACCCAATAATGGGTCAAACTGCTGTGCAATGGGAGTGGTATTTCCGTCCCTGTTATGCTACTGCATGTGTACAGTAGAAATTAGGAAAGGACTGAACAGTAAGTGTAAGAAACTGTTCTTCTGTGAAAGGTCAGGGGATTGAAACAAATGGATTTGTACTGTACGTCATGCAACCCCCCATGCCCCCCCACCTCGTGAAGAAATTACATTAAATCACCCACACCAGCAATCTCCAGACAGGGGTTACCTGACAGCAATGTGAAAACACTCAACGGGATTTATGTTCCTCTGCCCATAACAGGATTATTCCAGCTCCTGTGCGCTTGTCCCGTCTTCGTGGAAATCTTGTTATTCAGAGGAGACAATGGAATTAGCTGAACACGTATAAAGCATTGAATGGCCGCAGGTAGTTTCTCAAAATAGAGGAAGGTCTTACAGGGTTGTTTCAAAGCGACGGGCCAAACCACGTAATGGCCCATTAGGTTTTCCTGGCTTACTCTTCTATATATAGAAACGCAATCCTATTACACTTATCCTTCACTGTCCTGAGCCAAGCGGCAAGGAGCACACTTCCACTGCGGTCTCGTTCCACTGCCCTCTCAGAACAATTACTGACTGTAATCTTTACCTGTGTACTTGTGTTTTCACAAAGTTTCCCCCCTAAACTGATTTTACAGTATCACACACAAACAGCTCCAGGAGAATCTTGCTGATCCCTTACATCAAGAACTTGCGTTCATGCAGTATTTCTATTGGAAAGTGCTTTGGGATAAGCTTCATAATGATGATGTTATTTTTCTGAGCTGTCTCACTTTATCTCAAAGTTTATCTAAAAAAAAATCTTACCTAATAACAACTAAAGCTGTTTTCGGCACATTTAAACACAGAATGTTGCATTCACTATAGATCGCCCCTGCTGTCTTTCAGATCCATTTGAAAACCTTCAATTGGCTGCTGTGAAAAACAGACATGTTGAGGAGCACAGACTGTTGGCTGCAGTACAATATATGGAGCCATGGACAATATAGCTGTTTCTGAACTATACAGTACAGTGACTTCACATGGAGAAAATTAGTTCAAAAGGTCATCCTGAGTCATTGCACCTGGAGAGTGAACTTGTCCCCACTTCTTCGCTGCTTCTTTCCTGTCAGTAACCAATCAGCCACTTATCCTATTGACTGACTTTTCTTTCAGCCAGTAACATGCTTTGACCAGTGGGGCAGTCCTAAATCTTAAAGTAATCACATAAACTCTCTGTTATTTTTTATTTGTCACCAATTTAAGAACTGTATCAGTTCAATTACAATGTTTTTTTAATTTATTTTAAAGACTGTCTGCCAACAGTTCTGGACAATTTAATATTACACTACATTCAGAATATATTTCCTGGGCTTAATGCATTTCATACATCCAAGCTATATCAATAAAAACACACATATACACACACATATACATACAATACACAAATATATTAAAAGATACAAATATTATATTTAAATTACATTACAACTAAAGCACGTTCACGTTCACAGTTTGAAACCCAGAGAGGCTTATGACACAGTGGAATCCGGAAGGGTATTCCAAAACCCTAAGGCTGTGCCAAAGAAAGAATAACGACACAACTGAAGGTGAAATGGATTGATGGTCAGAGCAGCTCTGTGGAGACTCTCAGCCCAGGTCCTTTACGAGCACAGGCTGACACAGAGGTAGAACACAGTGAACACAGTGTTTGAGAGAAGAGCGTCTAAGAAGGTTATCATAAGTAGAATCCCACCGCTTTACCATAGATGTAATCAACGTGGTGAGTCCAGAGCAAATTATCAGATACCCAGACCCCCAGGAGCATGTAATGAGTGAATTTTTAAATTGGACCTGTATTTAGAAAGTTTTGATAAAAGGACATTTGTGGAACTGAGTCAAAGGCTCTGGAGAGGTCAAAAATACAGCAGCTGTTTTTACAGCATGGACCAAGAAATGTTAGAAGTGCACCCCCTGTTCCTGAATTAGTTTGCAAGCAAAACTGTGATTTCGTTAAAATCTGGTTAAAGGAAAGATAATTTTCACAAGAACTGTACGCAATCCTCTCCAGAACCTTAGAGACAATAGGTGAGAGGGAAACTGGACTATAATTTGAACCCTAAATCTCCTCCTTTATGTATTGGAGTTACCCATGAGCGTTTCCGTTGCGGGGGAAGCCACTCCCTGATTTAGGGACAGATTGAAGAGTAAAGAAAGATGTGGAGCAATGATTTGAGCAGTGCACCTGAGCAATGCTGCAGAGATGCCATCTGGGCCAGTAGCTAAATGTAAGTAATGTGCCCATAACCTGGACTGGGGAGCAGAGTATCAACTAGATTAAAACAAGAAGCAAAAAACATATTGAAACGCTCAGCTATGCTAGCTGGAGTGTCTGTGAGACTTGCTCATTTGACATACAAGGCACTTCCCCCTTCCAGAACTTGCCTTTATCATAGACCAACACTTCTTAGGATTTGAAACGTTTTGAGGAATACCTTCTAGCCATTCAGTCTTGGCTTTCCTTAGTAAGCTAGTTCTTTCTATCAGTGCGAAAGGCTTCCCAAGCAATGGGTGCATCAAGTTGTTTGGCCCGTCTAAACAATCTAGTTTTAACTCTAGCGCTTTTAAATTCAGCAGACAACCATGGTTTAGAAAATCCATCTGTTTGGATGGAATACAATGTTTCATAATCTCTAAATAATAATATCTCCATTTAGCCCAGGAATCCTCAACATGAGAGGAAACCCAGCTGTGGAATGGCAAGTTACTTCACAGCTTGTTAGCAAGACCCCAATCAGCCAATTTAAACACCCAGAAGAGCCCAATGGAGCTTCAGCTGAAATAAATGAAAAAAAAAGATTGACATGTGAGGTGTAAGCATGGTGAATTAACGTAGACCCATATGTGTTAATACCAGTAGGCTAACTAACAAGCTGGCACAGACCTAAATGTTCTGCATTATTTAGAAGATCTGTTGAGTGAAATGATCCATCTAACCAGTTAACATTAAAATAACTAACCAGTAACAATTCACAATCATTGGACATAACATGTGAACCCTTAACTAGACTGGAATACAACAATGGTAATGGGTTTACTGAAGGAGGCCTGTACTAGACACCAAGAAGCACGGTCTTCAAACCCAATTGTATTTCAGCCCAAAGCAGTTCACAGCCATTGCTAGGAATGTCTGCTCTCAACCAACAGTCAAATTAGACAGGTCCGGCTAGTGAATGAAAGTGCAAAATGACTAAGATTTATGGGGATATTTTGTTGGTTACGGTCACTTTAACTGCAGTGCAAGACGCAAATGTTCTTCTCCATCTGTATAGCCTGGTGTTCAGTACAAGTCTGACTGTCAATGCCAATGCTTGCAGAGTCACATTAATACAGAACCTTACAATACATCAATCCTGTATAAAACAATTCAGGGAAGTTGTTGAAGAAAAGGCTCCATTGAAATCATCAATCATCAGCTTTGCTGTTTATTGTTTACTTATTTACTGTAATCCGTTGTGTATCCACCCATCGCGTATCCACCCTAACCGTTTATCCACCAGGATCAAGCTCTTCAGCAATGTTTATTATTGAACTGAGAAAATTAGTTCAGAGTTTTTGTACACTGTGTTGTATGTGCTTCGTGCGCTGCTGTTGCTGGTAGTGTCATGTGAGCTGTTCAGTGTGTTGATTTGTAAATAAATCCTGTCCGTCTACGGGGTGTATCAACTTCAACCTCCGTCTCGATCTCCTCCTGTCACTCAGCAGCAAATGCACGCATTCACACGGCTACCCTGTCACAAGCATTAATACCCTGTATCTTTCTAAACAAGGGATTTAGGGGAGCTCTGAATAAAAGCTGAATCTCAAAACAATAATTGTGTGAATATAGTAATTGTTCCAGCTGTGAATGGTATTTAAAACAGGATTCATTTATCGAACTTTTTACATAAGGTCTCCACACACCAGATGTGTATGACACACCGCACCATGACAAAAAAAAAAATAAAACATGTATTTTTGATACAAACCATTCACACTGCCTGCAATGTGACGGGCGACACTGAAGCGGCGCTGAAGCAATGCGGAAAAAAAACAGGGTTGGTGTCCTAGTTTGCGATTTTGTAACGCGGCAGCTAGGGAACTGACCAATGAGGAACAGCTTCTCTTGCGTGCCTTCATTAAACAATGGCGGAAGAAAAGATCATTCTTGCAGTGTCAAAATACCCGGAGCTGTACAATAAAGCACACAAAAATTATAAAGACATGGCAATGAGGGAGAACATCTGGAGTCCATTTCCAGGGAACTAAATTTCCAGGGAATGATTTGTTTAGCTTTACTGAAATAAGTATTCTGAAAAGCTATTTTGTGTTCTGCAAGCACTGTGCAGAACAATCCAGTATAGTATAGTCAAGCACTGTGCTAGACTTATATCTGCTTATATTTATTGAACCATGTGGTCAAAGCGTTTCCTCCATTCTTGTCAATAGCAGTAAATTAAAGTCAGGAGGGGCTGTAAGGAAAACAACATTTGACATGTCTGTGGATTGTTGGAGCAGGTCCTCCAGAAAGGATATGCAATGTCAGACACTGTGAAAGCCTGAGTTAGGCTTCTGTGTGGACTTATTGATCTGATACCTCTTGAATGGTCTTGAAAGAGTTTGGGTAGCACTTTACATTGGGTCTCTAATGACTGTGTATGTGCATAGTAGTTATTTAGTAAATACACATGTACTTAACCTTTTTGCATTATATATACAAGTGCACAGTTGTATCAGGTATTAAACGTACGCTTAAAGTTAAGGTTAGTGGAGTTAGGTTTGACTCCTTACGTACACTGTAACTATGCATAATAGCATTGTAGTTATGTGTAAGTACACATATTTACTAAGTAAGTACTATGTAAATACACAGTAAAAGTGTTACCAAAATATTAAACATAAAATAAATTGGCGGACGCTGGCTTCAGTCATTCTGTACAATGAAGGCAGTAGATTTTGTCAGTTGAATCCTGGTCCTGATTGTGGAACTGCATTTCATACCATTATAATCCAAGTGTATTCCCCCTAAAGGAAATGGACCCACAGCATTACCAGCAAGGACGATACATTTGGAAACAAGAAAAGGCCTGCACCGAAACTCTTGTAGGAAATAAATAGTCCTATTCTAGAAAGGGCAAGAAAACATGGTGCCACAAAATACATGCACAATCTGTTTGAGAAAGACACACTCTTCCCACAGGGACAGGCGCAGTATGAGGAATATGGTGGTTGCACGCAGACCTCTAGTCTATCCTTGCACCTGTGGAGCAGCACTGCACTCAGACACCCTGAAATACTCTCACAGACGCTAGCAAAGCAACACATTCTGCTCTAATTATTAAGCAATTATGAAAAAAACACACAGCAATATGCTCCATTACCTGATCCTGTAACAACTCTACATCCCATAATTACTAATCTGTGCAAAAGTCAAAGAGCTGTGCGTTTGAATAACCAGCGCAAATCCTGCTGGAGTGTTAATTAGTCCAACATGAAATCCCTTCTGAACTATGTGTGTTTCCTCCATTCTTGTCAAGCATTCAAAATTCTAAAAGGTATTGACAGTGTCGACCCAAGGGACTTTTTCAGCCTGAAAAAAGAAACAAGGACCAGGGGTCACAAATGGAGTTTAGAAAAAGGGGCATTCAGAACAGAAAATAGGAGACACTTTTTTACACAGAGAATTGTGAGGGTCTGGAATCAACTCCCCAGTAATGTTGTTGAAGCTGACACCCTGGGATCCTTCAAGAAGCTGCTTGATGAGATTTTGGGATCAATAAGCTACTAACAACCAAACGAGCAAGATGGGCCGAATGGCCTCCTCTCGTTTGTAAACTTTCTTATGTTCTTATGTTCTTATGTTCTTATGTATGTAACCTCAGTTCTCATAGGGTCAGATAAAAGCCTGAGCTGGTGCTAGGGCTAAAAAATATCAAGAAATTGAACATGACTTAATGCACAGTCGATGGACACCCCATTACTCAAGAATAGACACAGGCTTGCAGGACTCTGCCTAAATGTCACAGCGCTTGTATTGGATGGACAGCATTAAGATTAGGTAGTATGCTTAGTTATTCTTAATGACCTATATATTGTATTCTGTAAAATACAAAGTGGTTTATTTTTTCCCCACTCAAGGTCAGATAGCTCTTGAGGTACATTTTATCTTGTATAGTATGGCAGCCTTTATAATATATACAGCAGTGTGCACATGTATTAGAACACCCCATTGCTTGTGTATATAATACAGCAGTGTGCACATGTATTAGAACACCCCATTGCTTCTGTAATTTTGATTTGTTGTGCGTATGAAATCAAGCCATTGGAAATGAGAATCTTGGAAAAAATAGGCAAATTAGTGATTGTCTAATTTAATTGATGACTTTAATAGACCACACATGCAAGTCATTAAAAATAGTAAGAGAAAAGGAACACATATCCACACATTAAAATACATAAGACTACAAAAGTTGTTTAAAATGCCTAATTAAAGCACAACGTGGTCTAACATTTTGACATGTTTGGTCTAACATTTTGACATGACATGAAATGGAAATTCTCACACCCTGTGGTTTTCGTGCAGGTAGGTCTATAAAGGATATAAATGACACATCTTGCAGTGTTGTAAAATATGGGCACGCTTTTGAATTTTAAAAAGTGAGGCTCATCAACAGCATGCACTGATGGCTTCAATTATGTTGACAAAAGACTAAACTGAGCATTGATGGCTTTTCTAGCAGATTTAAGTGGTGCTAAATGGCTCGGGCACACTTTAGGATCATCCAAGTCACATCTATTATACTGTTGAAAGTGGATGACATTTATGTTACATGTGACTAGTTTGTATGTTACAGAAAAAAAAAAAAATCAATTTATTAGTTCATAAAAAAATGACTCTTGCAAAGCCCAAACCATGTGTTATATTCTAGAGGTACAGCTATAGAAAACATCCAGTATTAATACACTTGTATGACAAGATCTTCTCGAGCACAACAGGCTGTATACATGTTTAAACGTGTCTGCCAGAGTTTCATTGAGTTTAACAAGCTGACCCACGCTGCTCACAAGCTGGACTGCTTGATTATGTAAGATTTGGAAAGAGAAACCCTGTGTGTGCCAAACTCGATTCATTTAAGCAATTTGGAGTGACAACTTCAACGATGTCTAAAGTTTCCTGCACTGCAGCAACACTTGGGTTGGGAGGTCTTAGCATGGGGACTGGGGGCCCCTGGTGGTTATTTTTGTTATTGCACGATCTTCTGTTCAATTCTCAATCAATGGATCAGTTTATTCCAGTATAAACGATCAGTAAGAATTGAGTGGTTTTACTGCGGGCTTGATTAGCCACAGTGTATAGGTAACAAGCTCAGGAGTGTCTTATTAAATAAATGTAATATGTGTGATTCTTTAGTTTGTGAATGTAAAGACCTAACGAGATATTAGCTTCATTTTTTATATATATATATTTTTTTTATTTTTTGGATGTATTTATTTATTTAACCAGGAGAATTATCCATTGAGACTGAGGCCTTGTTTACAAGGGGTCCAGGAACTGAACTGTATTCTGTGATTTTCATGTTGTATCGTCGGAATCGTACAAGAAAAGCATTGAGAACAGGGCAGGGGAAAAAATCCCTCCCACCTCTCACAATCTATATAGAAATTACAGAGAGTAGGGAATGACGCAAAAAACAGGCATGAATAAAAGGGCATTTTATTTGAGTGTATTTAAAACGGCCCTCGAGCTGTATACAGTATTTTTTTTTTTTTTGTCTCAGCTTGATGAGCAGGGCATGGCTTTAAAGCATCTGACAGCATTAATTAACATTTATGCACCTGATTGTTTACAGCAAATAATCCAGTGTCTGAATGTAGCAGGAGAGCGGCATGTCTGTGACCTTGCTGTGGATTGCACTGCTCCTCTGCCTCCAGGGAGAAGAATACACTCACTCCGATCTGCCAGCAGCCAAAACAAGCATTTCATCATGTTATACACAGGAAGGTGTTCTCACAGTCAATGTGTAAGGGTTGTGGAAGCAACTATAGTCACTTTGCTATTGACCTTAATCCATGTTATTACTGGTACTTGACAAGAGTGTTTATTAAAGCTACATTATTCATGTATTAGCATGGAAAGATTATTAGTAATACAGAAATACACAGTTATTGCAATGATACCTCTAGACACGATGTAATGGTCATCAAGCTTACAGTTACAGAATAGGTGCATGATATCTACTTGAACTGGAGGACGTTCTTCCAGGTACAGGAGTGAAGGATGTCATCATGTGTCTCCCGAATAGCCCAATGATGCATCTATTTCTGAGAGTATGCATTTGCTAGAGCTAAGAGATATTATGCCAAGCCAGCTCTATCACTCCATGTACTTCAACCTTTAATGTGGTCACTCTGTCACATATACAATCTTGATAGTATCAGTTTTAGCCAGACCAGTGGCTTGTTATTGTGAACCTTCCTAACCCTATTTCAAAACATACAACTGAACCCTTCAAACATTCAGTGGGCAGTTGGCGCTCACAATATCTTAGTAACTAGATTATGAACTACGATGCTGCCTCTATGAACCGTTGTCCAGATTAATAGTTATAAGTACATTCTGCATGTGCCTGCCTTATACCCTTAACATGAGCATGATTCAGACCACCCAGTGACCTGCAAATTTATATTCAAATTATGGGCGAAAAATGTTCAAACTGGAGCTTTAATCTAAAGGCCTATACTCCACATCCTCCCCTTCCTGAGTACAGAGCAGCAGCAAGCAAAGCGGTTTATCAGTGGGCTTTAATAGCAGTATCTTGAAATAGTGGTGTGTCTCAGCTATTGCAGCGACTGCTTGTAACAGGCAGCTGTGTGACTAGAGCCTCAAAGCAGCATCCACAAAGATTGATGAGTGACTCATATTCTCTCTGCGGAGTGCGCAGAGCTACTAGACTCGGGAATGGGCTCTAACAAAAATCTATCCAATTGCTTAACTAAGGTGGGCCACATAGTTAATGAGTGCCTTGATGTCTGTGCTGTTGGCAGGTGGAATACACTGAAGTCTGGTTATGGATGAGTGTGAACACTATACAGCACTGCCTTTAAGTAGAATTGACAGTTAGTTGCTCAATTCTCTATATGCTACACAATATAATAGATTTCTGTTTATACAACCTGCTACATGATTAACTTTTATTTTCCTAATGCAAATTGTAACGGTTATCATGCAGTACGACCAACAGCAGAACTGTTGTTAACAGTCTTTACCACCAATTTGAGTATCCCAATAAAAGAGGAACCGGTGGCTGTAGGTCATGATGGTTTGCATGTAGAGCTTGTTATTTTAGAGACCTTTTTAAATAGCCCACCAAAAGAAATTAACTTGTACTAAGACTAAATATAATGTGTAATATAATCATTTTTAATAAGGGATTCCACTTGTCACCCCCTCCCTCCCCCTACCACAGTCATCTATTGTCTACATTCACCCTACTTGCCTTTCATAAACAAAAGCATAACTATGTTATTATGACTGGCCCAGATGCTGGTTGTCATGGCAACCCTCCTCGACACTGTGCACCGTGCTGAACTGGGTGTGAGGTGTGGTCTCAGAGCTCATTCCCTATTCAGTGCAGAGGAATTCATTCAACAGTGTCTCCGCCACGTTGCAGATGGTAGAAAAGTGCAGTTATTGATATTCCTTCACAGAGGGCTGTTTCCTTTGCTATCCCCTGCCCCCCTCTCTCTCTCCACAACCTTTCATTCGGATGCACAGTACAATCTCCTGTACAAAGGATGTCTTGCAGGACTCAGTGCTGCCCAAGTGCCAGTATATATATATATATATATATATATATATATATATATATATATATATATATATATATATATATATATATATATATATATATATATATATATATACACAGTAGGGGTTAAAAAGACATCTGCTTTTGTAATGCTAGATTTCTTCTCGCCGATGTGATGCAAACAGAAAAGAGGCGTTTTCATTTCCACAGGCTAAGACCGGTTCACCATTGAAACCTCTCTATTTAGACTAGCAGTGCAGCTGTGTGGTTCTTAAATCTGAATACATTTCTGTTAAGATAGGATGTCACTGCCAGTACAATATGACACAGAGTCAGTCAACAGAGAAAGGGGCCAGACCTTGACTGAGTAAATAGTTGCATGCTTGTATAGGTAAGGTTTTCCTCGAAAATGAAGAACGTAATGCCCATTCCTGGAAAATGAACACATGCATGACGCAGCCAAGACATTTATGCACAGGCACTTGTCCTACTGTCCCCTAGTCCTCCCAAGCTGTTGCACTGTTATTGTTTTCTGCATTAATGTGTACCCACAAAAGACCAACACTAAAGTAGATATGAAAATGGACCACAAAAGTGTTGAAAAGATACATTTGTTTGCTGACTTTACAGTACTGATGTTAAACTCTTCCTTAAGGAGGAGCTCCCGAGTGGTGCATCCAGTAAAGTCACTCCGTGTGGAGTGCAGGATGCCCCCTATAGCCTGGAGGTTGCCGGTTCGGGTCCAGGCTATTCCACTGCTGGCCATGAATGGGAGTTCCCAGGGGGCGGCCGAGCACCGCCCGGAGGAGGGGAGGTCTTAAGTCGGCCAGGATGTCCTCGGCTCACCGTGCACCAGCGATCCCTGTAGACTGGCCTGCCTGCAAGCGGCCCAGTGCTGCGTGGTCCTCTGACACTGTAACTTTGATGGTAGCTGCATGGCAGGCCTGCAGAGTGAAAAGAAATGGACGGCTGACGGCACACGTTTCGGAGGACAGAGTGTGTTCATCTTTGTCCCTCCCGGCGCAGTCAGCGCAGGGGTTGCAGAGGTGAGCCAGGCTTAAAAAAATTGGGCATTTCAAATGGGAAAATAAAAAACAAAATCAAACAAAAATAACTCTTCATTAAGTGGGGAGTAAAACACCTTAGGGATTTCTTGGTTGGTTTTCAGCAATTACTACAAGAAAATTAAATTCTCTGACAACAGCAGTGAATATAATACTGTTTCAGCACAGGTGCTGCAACAATAAGAGTGCAGTCAGGACCGATGACTTAGCAGGCTTGACAGCAAGGTTTGCATTGACTGAGGCTGAAACAAACAAGGGCCACTCAGCACTTCCCATGAGGTTTCTCCGAGTTCGATACTATAAAAAGATCTCTGCACTGCCTGTCTCGGGGGGAATCCTGGAGATTGCACAGCAGCTATTTTTATCCCACTGCTCCGTGCTATGCAGGTAATTTTCCACATGAGATAGCCGACCGCGTTTATTGCTTAATATAACTTGACAGTGCCAGCTATAAAGGCAGGGGTGTTTGTTTGTTTTTTTGACGGGAAGTCGTTTTCAAGCAGAGAAGCTTGAGAGCTATTCACTCCTGTCTTTTTCTTTATAGTATATTTGGAGGTTGTTTTTATTACAAAAATAAAATATTCAAGATCTATTTAAAAGAGATAGCAGAGTAGTAGCTTTGTACAGAATTCAAGCATTGTCCCTGTAATGTTACAAGCTTATTAAAAGGACAGCATCTATTTTAAAGCTGGATAACCTGCAGTAAGTTGAAGTTTATTGTGCATTCAGATTCCTGAAGCACAGTTTTCTTTACTTTGAGATTGAACATGTTAACGTATTTTGAATTTTTGTTTGTGAACTAGGAAGTTTTTATTCTACAGTGAAGTTCATTGTGGTATTTTTATGGCATGGTATTATGTTGCAGATAACTGTTGAAAAAAAAAGGAGATCAGTGTTTTTATAATAAATGCATGTATAGGGGATTAAAATTAATTAATTACACAGGTTCATTTAAACAAATAATGAAGGAGTTTGCTGAAACAGCTGTTCTGGAAATGATACATGTTTAAACTCTTAGTTTACTGAGAGTATTCTGCTATTACATTTCCGCATCTTCAAAGATTTGGGATTATTCAAACACTCACATGCTATAGGTTAATCAATTGGTAGAATATGTCAAATGTAAAACCATAGTTTAGAAGACAACCCAACATTGTCCAAAAGTTATTCAGCTTTTATTAATCGATGTGTGTGGTCATCTTCGGGTTGTATGACTGTTAATGAAGGCATTCATCTTTCTCATTAAATGTCAGTGTTTCGTCTTCCAGGTGATTATAAGGTGAGGTAGCGGAGGCATGTTTTGCAGTCTGATAAGTGGGTCATGAATTACTAATATTCCACTGTGACCCGCACGGGAGCAGGCAGACTATTTTTAATCACAAATCTTTTGTTTAAAATCATTGCAAAGACTTTTAACTGAAAACAAAAATAATTGGTCTGAATGGTTGGGCTCAGTAGGTTTATCATGTTTATCAAGCCTGGACAGTTTCACTCTTGTTATTGCTATTTATAAATGATTTCAACAACCTCCATATTCCCTAGCAGTGTGTGTATGTATATTATCTTTCATAGTACAGCAACCTTTACAATATATACAGCACTATGCATATTTATTAGAACATCCCATTGCTTGTGTATAGAATACAGCAGTGTGCACATTTATTAGAACACCCCATTGCTTGTGTATATAATACAGCAGTGTACACATGTATTAGAACACCCCATTGCTTGTGTTGTTTTGATTTGTTGTGCTATGAAATCAAAGCACTGGAACTGAAAATCTTGGAAAATTGTCAAAATAGACAGATTGCTGATTGTATAATTTAGTCTATGACTTTAATAGGCCACACATGAAATTCATTTAAAATATGAAGAGAAAGGGAACACATAGCTGTTTAAAAAGATGTTTAATTAAAGCACAAAGTGGCTAACAGAGACAGACAGACAGACAGACAGACAGACAGACAGTCCCAATGGGAACCGAGCCGATCTCAATCTCCTGCTGATGGAAATGAGCCAGACTCATTTCAAACCGCTTTTGAGTCGGACCCAGGGGCAGGTGGAAATGAAGCAAGTGTCTCCAGGGTGGATATATTGCAATGACAGCATCCTGGTATTTTGGATTTCACTAGAAATCTGTCACACCTTACTGAAATTGTGTGTCTTTTTCAAGTTACATGAGTAACAGGACATTTACTATGACTGAAAAAAAAAGGAGCCATGTGACAGCAGGTTGCCTGCCTTTAAATATCACAGTTCATGTGCTGATCAGACAATAAGAGAGTCAGGGAGTGTACTGTAGGTTTCTATGAGAAATATAATCAAATAGATAGCGAAATACCAAAAAAAAGCTTAGTTTTTTTATTAATGGGTACAGTAAATGCACAGACCTTAAGTGTTGCCCAGGCTTCAAATCTGGTTTGGCTTGGCGTGTTTTAAATGAAGGGGAAAGGCCTGATAATGTTCCTGTCCACGCACATCACAATCCTCAATAACTCCCTCAGGACTGTGAAAGATTCTAACAGGCAAGACTCAGTCGAAATATCAGCGTGTCTGTCTGTTTTGAAAGCTTTTGGATTGAGAACATGATGTGTGGTTAATTAACCGACACCTCATTTTTTCAGCAAATCTGCTGCCGCACTGATCAATCTGAAACTGCTGTTGAATTGTTAATACACTTTCATTTACAAAGCAGAGGTGGATACCGTGTCGCCGAATATAGATTGAAATTAGCACGTAAAAGGTGTGCTGAATAGCCATTGTATCCATAGCTATAACATTGTATAAGTTTGGACTGCACCAAACCGTATGGTATACAAATTTCAATATTGAAGACACTGAGCAAGAGTTCAAGTCAAAACACTTGTCAAAGAAGTTTCTTTTAGTATTACTGTATTGCAATTTTAATTTAAATAAAAAGCATAGCTGCAGTATAAAACCATATAAAGCCATGATACAATTCACCTTATTTAGAGTTTGATGGACTCTGATTGTTATAGGGGTTTACAGGTTCCTGCTCTGGTTTGGTACCTGGAGTGTACAGTATTAATACTAGAAACAGACACAGATCTGAAGCAGCAGGGGGAGTGGCCCTGGGACTTTGAACATCTGTAAACAGCTGTCATTGGTTGTTGTGTGTGCCTGTGTGTATTGGTCTGTGTGATGCATTGATTTAAATAAATGTATCACTTTGTTTCGAATTTTATGTCTGCCTATCTCCAAACAGGTCCACTATGACTGCATTGAGGTGGCCTGGTTGGGGCCGTCTGTCATCAGTTTCCGTATTTTTTTGTTTCTTGAATATAAAGAGCTTTTTTTATTTGAATCGTTGTTTCCTCACCCTTTCTCTACTGCCGCTACAGTACAATGCATATAAAATAGTTTTTCCCCTGTTGATAGATTTTTGTATCATTAGACAGTTAATTTAGGTTTCCCTTTTATTGTTTTTCAAACGCTAATCATTATTTTTTTTGTTGTCTTTTCCAGATTTTGGCGATCATATCCATCCTCTTCATTGTATTATCAACGATTGCCTTGTCCCTCAACACCCTCCCGGAGCTGCAGGATACAGATGAATTCGGACAGGTCACTGACAACCCTCAACTGGCTCACGTGGAAGCCGTTTGCATTGCATGGTTCACCATGGAATACCTGCTACGCTTCCTATCTTCCCCCAGCAAATGGAAGTTCTTCAAAGGGCCGCTGAACGTGATCGACCTGTTGGCAATTTTGCCCTACTACATCACAATCTTCCTTACAGAGTCCAATAAAAGTGTGTTACAGTTCCAGAACGTCAGAAGAGTGGTCCAGATATTCCGGATCATGAGAATCTTGAGGATTCTGAAGCTCGCCAGACACTCCACAGGCTTGCAGTCTCTTGGATTCACCCTGAGACGAAGCTACAATGAGCTGGGGTTGCTAATTTTGTTTCTAGCAATGGGCATCATGATATTCTCCAGCTTGGTGTTCTTTGCTGAGAAGGACGAGGATGACACAAAGTTTAAGAGCATCCCTGCTTCTTTCTGGTGGGCTACCATCACCATGACCACAGTAGGGTATGGGGATATCTACCCTAAGACTCTTTTGGGTAAAATTGTTGGGGGGCTTTGTTGTATCGCTGGGGTGTTGGTGATTGCACTTCCTATACCAATTATTGTGAACAATTTCTCAGAATTCTACAAGGAACAAAAGAGGCAAGAAAAGGCAATCAAGCGCCGAGAAGCCCTCGAGAGGGCAAAGAGAAATGGAAGCATTGTTTCAATGAACATGAAGGATGCTTTTGCCCGGAGTATAGAACTGATGGACATTGTGGTGGAGAAGAGTGAAGAAAACATGGATAAGAAGGAGAAGGTGCAGGACAACCACCTTTCACCCAACAAATGGAAATGGACAAAACGAACCATGTCAGAGACAAGCTCCAACAAGTCTTTAAATGTTAAAGACCAAGGCTCGCCGGACACGGCTCGACCGAGCACAAGCCCTCAGCATCTCAATGTGGAAACACTAGAAGAAATGTATAGTAAGATGGCCAAGACTCAATCCCAACCCAACCTCAATACCAAAGAGGGAGGCCAGTCATCAAAAGTAGGCAAACAAAGGGATGAAATAGAGATGGACAGTATCCCGGGTCCAACAGATCCTGTGCTGCCCCCCCCTGAAGGAATTATTGACATGAGAAGCATGTCTAGTATTGACAGTTTTATAAGTTGTGCTACAGATTTTCCAGAAATCGGGAGATTCCCTCACAGTCCAATCACCTCCCTGTCCTTCAAAGTCAGTGCAAATCCATCTCTGGAGACCACTCACGAGTACGAAGGACTGCTCTCCCCCAAAACCGCCACCAGCGCACAAATTTATCCGGTCAAGGAGAACAGTTTCCTGGAGATGAATTGCAACAATCCAAATTCCCAACCCCCTTCCTTTAGGTTCAACAATCCGTTGAAATCCAGGTCCTTCAAAGTGAATTTCCGGGAAGCTGGTGCTTTTCAAAGCGCACCTGGAATGTCAGCTTCTGTTACAGATACCCTGAGTGGGCCTCTTTCTGATAGCTCTCTGTTTTCTGACCGGTCTCTGCTCAGTCCAGAAGTCTCAATCTACACAACAGCCAGTTGCAAAACACCTCCTAAGTCTCCAGAGAGCCTCATGCCAAATGTGTTCACCTTCCATGACGCTTCCATTAACAAATATATTGATGCAGACACTGATGAAGAAGAACATTTACAAGAGGGGACCGATGCAAGTGCTTCTAAATGGCTCCTGGGAAACGCAAGCCCAAAGTACAACATAAACAGCGGCTATCAGAAGCAGAGAGGCAGCCACCTAGAAGTAACATCATCGCAGAGGTTAGTGGGTCAAAACTGCATTTTCCCTTTGGAGGGCATTGCGGGGAGAAGCACACCAGGTTGCAACCAGGAAAGCAGCAAAGTGGAGAACCACATCTCACAAGACATCCGCTTTCCAAACAGCGAACAAAGCCATTCCAGCACATACAATGAAAGTATCTGACTGCTTCTAGACCAACGACAGAGAGAGGGACATTACACAGGAAAACAGACATCTTCTTTAGGGGAAAAACGAGAGCTTTTGCATGGCATGATCAGCTGTTTCGAAGAAGCAAAGGAGAGGTGTGAAGGGAGACAGTCCTGTTTAAGATGGGATTTGGATAGTACTGTGAATTTCCAAATACTGATGAAAATGTATTCTACTCTCCTTTTCTTCTCCCTGAACAGGATAAACAGGCTGACAGTTCTATGTGAATCAGTATTAATATGGACCTCTTGTGGAGGCTACAAGTACTATATGTAAATACAGGATTATGAATACAAATAAAACATAAAAAGCACCTTGAAATGTTCGACTGTTTTGCAATGTGCTATAAGGAGGATATACTAGTGCTTTCATACTTCTTTCATTTCCTTTCACATGTAGGAAGCATGTGTTTTAATATTAGATGGGTTGTTTTAATATTGAAGTAATGCCTTGTTACTTTATCCAAAACAGACCTTAGATACAGGGCTGCTGATAGAAACTGTTAGAATGAATTGTGCTGTTTCTCATGGGAGATTTAAAACACCAACATAGTCAAGTTCTGAATAGTGGAAAAATTGAATTACAAGCATATTGTTTCTAAATACCAGGTATATTTTTTATCATGTGCAGGGTTTACATGTATTTACAGTTCTCACTTTAGACATCCAAAGCGCCATTTTCAACAGCAAATTTTACTCAGTCCCCCATAGTCCCCGACAGCAAACACAGCATTAGGAGCAAGTTCAGTAGCACACGTGGTCTGGGTGTTTGGAAATTTCAAATCGAGAATGGTGCAGCGCCTTCTGTAAATCTACATTCAAGTAATGACTTCTGCACACACAAAATTGTTCTGATCTCATCTGATTATTTTGTAGCTAGCCATTCAGCTTCTTCATTTTATAAATAGACATTAATGTTTGCTTATTATATTTTGAAGTCTTAAGAGCCAAAGAACTTAGGACAATTTTTAAAGTAGGGGTGCTGAAAGCCATTGAACAAAACTGTAACCCCTGTATATGACGGAAGCCATTCAAAGCCATCTGCACCCCCTGTACCCCTAGTTCCAGCGCCCCTGGTTCTAACAGGGACTTGCATCTCAAGAGAATGTCTCTTCTTGTAAAGTTACGTTTGGCAGGAGCAGATGAGTGAGAACTGGGTTATGGTTTTTTTACCTATTGATTGGAAGATACATCTCTGAATTCTACACTTGCAATACAAACATAGTGAGAAATCTACTAATGCAATGAAAGTGGGTGTCAGCCGGTATATAGAAAGTCTTTGGCTGACAAGCAGGTTAATGCTTTTCAACACATATACTCCAAACATGCTCTGTTAGATCGTCTATACCATCCAGTATATCTGCAGC
This sequence comes from Polyodon spathula, assembly GCF_017654505.1. Taxonomy (NCBI): domain Eukaryota; kingdom Metazoa; phylum Chordata; class Actinopteri; order Acipenseriformes; family Polyodontidae; genus Polyodon; species Polyodon spathula. Next base: position 19,379,664 of record NC_054556.1, read on the forward strand.
CACTCCACATTCACAGCGCTATGCTAGAGCCTGTTCTGAAAGATGCATAGCAGGAGCATCTCATTTTAGAGAGCCTGTTAGATGGCTTGTGTTTAAATTTAATTTAACCGCATGATTACAATATCCTCCAGCACCTTGTAATTATATGTAAAATATTTCTACTGCATTATATACATTTCTAGACGGAACACTCCTACCTTAATATATAATACCCCCGTTTGAGACGCTTTTTGTGTTACCCTCACCCCCAGTGTCCCGCTACTTGTGCCCTAACTGACTGACAAGCGAGGTAGATTTCTCATGCCTTTCCTTGTAAGCTCAGCTTAGGACTCTGTTCCTTCTCTATACACAGCCTACATTTAGCCAGAATTCAAGAGAGGACCGCATTAAAGATTGTGGCTCTGGATGTGATCAAGGTGCATACTGTCACACGCACACATACACAACACTTAGCACTGCTGGGGGGGGGGGGGGGGGGGGAGGACTTCACTGTTTCCATAGCAACTGCAGCCTACCACATTGGAACCCTTCAAGCCAGTGTTGACTGCTGTAAATGATGCTCATGCATTGTTAATATGTGTAGCTGCTGTAAATCTATTATGATTGGCTTGACTGAAGTTTTGTGATTCCCCCCCTCATCCCCTTCACAAAAATACAACTCGGAAGCGAGGTGATTATTTTATCACATGCTACCAGAATGATGTGCAAATAAGTCTGAACTGCTTGGTTTTTCTCTCCTTCATAAAGCAAAGAAAGACTCTGATAAACCAAGCACTTGAAAGGGTTGAGATGTGCTTCAGATTGTGGAATGTTTACTAAGGGGAGCCTGGCCCGGACACTCTGTTTACCATGTCACTTCCTGTCTGCCATGGAGTCACTTCCTATAAGTATTTGGTGTATGGAAATGGTTATATGACCATCATGCATCTCAGAGTAGTCTATTTTTCTGTTCAAATATATTAAAATAATTATCAGTATTTTTAGCAGATTTTTATTAGAGGCAACTCAGTAAAAAAAATATATTAAAACAATTTCTTTTTGTATTATGAATTATAATAATGGATTAGGTAGAAAAACTGTTCCTTTTATGTAGAGACAATTGTTCATTTTGTGTAGAGCACTTGTTAATCGTTGAATGACTTTTTTGTTGTGTTTGTTTTCTGTTCGTTTGTTTTGCAGTCAGTTTGTCTGCGTGAGGTTACAAAGTCATGTATAATGTCCTACCTTTGTTTCTACAGTCGCAGGTACACAGGGCAGTGTGAAGGTGCATTATATCATCACAATCAATGGATTTGGGTGAAAGACCAAGATATTACCACAGGGTTACATAGAACAGCAAACTGACATTTTGAACAAACTACATGTGTGTGATTTCACATGCCTGAACCCCCCTCTTTTCTTGTTGATGTTCCCATGGAAAACCAACAAAGACAAGAACAGTTGTCTTTGTTTTGTTTTTATTTATTTGACAGTATTAAACTTTGTGAAATCACCTATTGTTATTATTTAATATGCTGCTAGAAATGGGGGAAAAAAATAGATGTTGTTAAGAAAAGATGACCGTATGGCTCCGTGTTCCGCATTCTGGTACATTTTACCTGTCTCAGGTACCATTCACTTACCTCTTTCCTTTAAGAGAAGCAGGGCTACACTTACCGGAATGCAACTGCCCCAGTTAATATGGAGCCATATGGTCACCTCACAGTAAAGAGCCAAAAAAAAAGGATAGGGCAGAAGAAGCAGAAAGGAGCAGTTAGTAGGACAGAGTGCCAACTAGAAAGGACTGGACTTAGGATAGAGGAGCGGGCGAGGCCCTGACTCTAGCAGCAGACCAGCAGAGCCGGACATGGAAACAGGATAGAAAGTGATCACTGACTGAGGGCGACGATGCTGACACATCCCAGGGGCAGAGGACGCAGCAACCGAAACAGGCTAGCAAGTGGTCATTGACTGAGAACGATGATGCCGACACATCCCAGGGGCAGAGGACCCAGCAACCAAAAACACATATGAGGGTTATGACTCGGGGAGCCACCCCTTGGGAGGAAGTCTGTCCCAGTAGACTGGGACACAAAAGAGATAGAGAGAGAGAGCGGTACCCAGCATCTGAGACTTCTGTAAAGGGGCGCTCATTAGACCCCAAATTGGCCAAGACGTCACACTGCCTGGGACCTGAAATAAGGACAAGGCATAAAGGTTAGTATGGGACTCGAGCACGGAGTAGCCACATCCCGAATTGAGGCAGAGTATAGAACAGAGTCTCGAGTGAGGTAAGATAAACACTGGAGCTGCGAAAAGAGTGTGGCCGGGGGTCCGCTCTGACTCACATTGTGAGAACCCCCCTGAAAGTAAGGGAGGCAGATGCCTAGCTCCTCGGTAGGGGAAATGAGACTCACTTGCCCCCCAGAGACGACCAAAGCGAAGGCATGTATGAAAAGGTGGAGGAGGGGAAGAGGGGGAAAACAAAACACTAGACAGCAAAGGTGCAAGTGATCAGGAAAAATAGGTACTAATTGACAGGAAATTGGAAGCCCCCCCCCCCCCCCCCCCCCCTCTCCCAGAACTATGCTGCTAACATTTAAAAAATATATTTATCTTGACATTCCTGTTTTTTTATATGGATTACATTTCGGTGGGAACTGAGTAGTGTTATAGAGAGGTTAATGAGTGCCATTGGGTGAAAGCCTATGTATTATATCTCTATAAATCTTTCTCCTCAAAATACAAGCTTGGGCAAGCCAATGAGAACAAACAGTGTGAAGGACTGCACTAACCGATGCTGAAACCAGGTCCTGTCAAATTGGGATCAATAGTGTTGATTGGGAAACAAGTAAGGTAACGGCTGCTTGGGCTGGTGGTGCTTGCTGCTTTTCTTTGACACTGTGGACAACATTGAACATTGACGACAGGTCTGATACATAAAAACACCAGGAATTTCTTAGGTTAGATATTGTAACGTAAGACATATGGGTAACTATTAAGAAGACGGGAGAAAAGACATGCTTTCTTTTTAGCAGGATTTGTTGTATCAATTTCAAATGTGTGCAGCATGGGTTCAAAACCTAATATGGGGTTCGTTAAACAACTAAGTAGATTTTCACAAGCCTTACCAAGGTCTGCAGAGCACTTGTTTCTCTGATTTGTTAAAAAGTGACAATTGCAGCATGCAGGTTAGCCCTTAATGATTTTACAGGGCACCTCTGGGTGTAAATCATTCTCCTTCAAAGAACCTTACTGATCCTATCCCTATATAGCATCAAAAGCATCAAGTTCGATAATACTTATTTTAAAAGGACACTTTTATTTATCTGTATTTTTTTTGGAATTAGAATTTCAATTGTGAAACGTGGAAAGGCTGCAGAAGTTTACTTTTCAACTTCAGTATTAACCCGACGCGTTCATTTGTATCTCCTGCAATCTAAACTATTAGAGCACTAGATCTTAACCACTTGGGGGCTTCTCTGTTTAATTTGACATCTTAATAAAGACTTCTAATTTCAAAATTACTTTCCCTCCCCCCAGTTACGTTTCCAAATTAGCCTGTTCTTAAAACACAAAATAAACATGTTGTGATGGGGTTAAAAAAACAAAACATTTAGGCTTCTCTTAAATTCTAACACCCTAACATTTCAGAGAAATAAAAATGACATGTCTAAATATACACACCAATCCCAAACATCCCATAATGATGTAATGTTGCTTGTATGTCTTGAAGTTCTTTTTTTATTTTATTACTTAGTTTTTACTTGTTCACTTTCTATCCAGTTGTTTCTGTACAGAGTGCTGTTGTTCTGTGCATGTAGTGGTATGGAACTGTGAACAATGTGTGACATACAGATCCTGTATTTGTCTTGTAAAATATGTTAAATGTCTAAGGATTTTAAAAAGCAATGTTCCCCACTGCATACAGAATCATAAATAAAGTCAATACAATATAGTCCCCTTTTATATTCTGCTTTGGTTTTCTTGGGTCAGTTTCACGCAGTGTTCTTTTACAGTATTGCCCATTTGATAATCAGACTGACAACGTTCTAGCAATGGATGCACTGCTCTGCTGTTTTAAGTGAAACTGTTCTGATGCAGTAGTTCCACATTAAAATAAGCTATAGAGGTTCATTATACTTATTTAACTATGGTATAGGGTGGTTTTAACTCGAACTTACTGTGTGTAGCGCTTAATACAAAACAAAGCCGGTCTTCAGTTTTTTTTTTTAATTTTAACTAGAATTTTTTTTTTTATTCAGTTTAACATTTTGACTTTTCTGACTTTAGAATGCAGAACACGTTTACCACTTACTTACTATTGCATTACTATTGAATTTAGTAATTCGATTGACAAGCACACAATGTTAGCGATTTTTCTGAAGAATGTAATGTTTGTGAAATACAGCAGCACAGCTTTAAGAACAGTACATCCTTTTAAAGGTGGCGCATGCTAGCCACATGCGAACGGCACTGCTGCGCTGCTCCTTGTACCTACCATGTGTTCATTTACAATGTCTGCCACGAACGAGTCTGTGCTTCCTTAACGAATGACAAATTGCAGCTTTCTATAATTAGACAGTTGTAATGCCAGTGTATCACCCTATAGAAATACATTTAGAACACTTAACAGAATGGTGACACAATGTATTTAATTTGGAATATATACTGTGCACAGTCAGGTACCAATACGGTAGCATACAACACACGCACTTTTATCTCTAAATCGAATTTATATATCTTCAATTAATGTACCGATATCTGCATGTTTTATAGCTATCTTATTTAAGAGATATTTATAGAAATCTTGAAATGTAATTTCAGATATCTCTAATTGATCATTTGGCTTTGTACCAACTAGATCTTGTTTACAAGTATTTCAATAACGAAACCAATTTCAACACAACATACATACATGTATAATATGCTCCATAGTCATCAAAAACTCAACAAGCATACTTTATTCATGCAGTAATCGCTAGGTAGAAGCAACCTCCCATCACACAAGTTTGCCAGCTCTCAAATTGTTATCTAAGTTTCCTGGTAAAATGTCACTGTGTCTAACACAATCATAGCATTCTAACATGTTAGGGCACAGAATGGTTCACTCATTTTACATAAAAAGGTGTGTTGATTTTAATACTATAAGGACATTGTGTCTGTAGACAAATGATATTAAAGTTAGCTATACATTTAAAAAGGTACTCCAGTATTTTCAATATAATGCAAACTTGAATTGCAATGAAGCTGTGGTTTTGTACAAAGGGGTAATGGTAGCACAAGGACAGCTCCAGTGGTAGGATTGTACTGTTGGTAGAATGGTAAACTATTTTGAAGAGTTTTAACAATGGAAACATGACACTACAGACTGGGGGGTCTAAAGGACCATAGCAAAACCTCACAGCAATTTCCACTGTAAAAAACACTGCTCGCTGTTTTCTAGAATGGCCCGCTCTACCACAAACAATTCCTGCCCTTGTTTTTTACTTTGAAATCTGAAACACACATCAATTCTTTCCTGGGCAGAACATTTAAAGTGTTACAGATTGTTACAAAGCCCCTTGCAATGTTTACAGGAGCTGCATTCCCTGTCCTGTATGTGTGCAGTCCGTATTGGGGCAATACATTTTACAATGTAATCCTGATATTCTTTCACACATCCTAAATGAGCTGTTGTATTTCTAAACTTCACCACGGGAGAAAAGGAATTTCTCACACAAGATCATGCGCCCTCTCCTCCATATCCCACTGCTTTCTCTCAGAGGACCAGCAGCACTGTTGCAAGAGGGGCTGGATACACTAAGATGCTCGGGAGACAATTTCTATCTCCTGGCGAACGATTCACAGTAAAAGTTGAGAAATATATTCCCGAGGTGGTTTCTGAGCACCATGATGCCTGAATCTGAAAGAAAATCTAATTACTTTGAGAAACATATTGCTGTGACTCAGAGCACAAGGGACAAGCACAGGTACAGCAAGGAGTTTCTAAGAAACACTAGAAGGCGTTCAGAAACACATCTCCATTTAAAAGCACACACCCCTTTCAGAGTGTCCTGTCCTTCACTGAGGGAGCTCAATTTGCCACACAGTCATTTAATTTCTCAGGTAGAAATATTAGAGTATTGTGATAAAACACCGGATTTACAAACCGAACAACGGATCTAATATCATCATGTCTACTCTAGATGTGGCCTTGGCGTGTATCACACGCACTCGGAGCCTGTGCTAACTGGTGAAGCCGTGTGACCCCCGCATCTCAGCGAGAGCTCCGGTTCAGATGAATAGGAAGCTGTGCACGGTGGGGCAGGTGCAGGACTCGAGTCTTCGAATGCGCTGCCATGTTCCTCGGCAATGCTGGGCGCCCACAGCCTGCCACTGGAGAAACTGATTCCTGCAGGGATCAAAGGGACGCTGTGAATGGAGTGCAACCGTCACAGACTCACCTCCCTACGCTTATTATACCATATTACAAGGTTTAGTAAACTTTTATTATAGTGGTTACACAAAAAAGCTAAATGCTGTACACAACTTCTAGTCATTTAAAAATTACACACATATATATATATATATATAATCTCATTTTAAGTATTTGTTCAACAGTAGGGAGGGAATGACTGGGTTTGAAAACTGGATCTTCAAGGAATATTTAAAAACAAAATTTCTGTAAAATGTAAACTGTGTCTGACAAGTAACTATTTGTAACTAGTTACATTTTTTTCAAAATATGAAGCTACTGTAACTAGTCATTTTTGTTTAAGTAACTTGTAACTAACAGATCTAAAAGTAATTTCCCCACGTGTACAGCGCGCGTCCCAGTGCCTCTGTCTCTCTATGTTGTGTGGCAGTGCCGCTCTGGCTTTGTAATAGGGCTCATTAGGATAGTGAACTCACTTCTTCGCATCCTGTCCATCCCCATAGCACTGCTGGTGCCTGGAGCTGAGGGCTGGGGGCTGGCACTCCACACAGACAGTGTGCCCCTCCCTCAGGTACTGCATCCAGCGTGTGTGCGAGCCGCTGGTGTGGAGACAGCCAGGAGTGAGAAACGTCAGCTGAAACTCTACACAGTACCTGCACAAACAAACCAGGGGTTACTGCACATAGAAACATGAAGTACCCTTACAGAATCACAATGTATACTGCAATACACTGAGAAATACTGGGCTATATAAACAGTGAACTGGTGAAAGGCACTTCTGTTATGTATCGTACATATTTAACACAGTATAATTGTATAAAGCTAGCAAGAATAAGCAACAATAGCACCTCCTAAACAAGTGATCCTTTAACTGTTGTGGAATTGCTTTGTAATAACTTGAACACGTACAGTAGTGAACAATGGAACTGTTAATTATTATATTATTCAATACAATAATGATATAAATAAATATGTTTGTACTTTACTTAGGTGACCATAAATTACTTATTTAAATGTCTCTTCTTCAATATTAGAATTCAAGCCTGCAATAGTTTAATACAATGGTCTCCAATGGGATAACAGATAATACAGTATAAATAATAATGTCCACCCACCTGTGCACATGAGGCTGTAGCGCTAGCGCCCATGAATTATCAATGTCACCAGAAACACTGACTGAATTACAGCGCTATATGTACAGCTCTGGTGTGTGTTACTTGTTATAATACATGGTGACATAACAGAAATTGTAAAACTAGAAGTGTTTATTTTTTTAACAATTGAACAACATTGGAAAACAGAATTTAAAGTTTGTAAAACAAGTTTATTTGTTAACAATTCATTTTAGAATTCAGTGTTATCAGTCTAGGCTGCATAATACCCGACAGGGGGCATGTGTCCCAGGTCATTTATTACTAAATTCATGCTGAATTGTTGTGTTCATGTACTGGTGGTAGGGTTTTTTGTTTGTTTGTTTGTTTTAAATTGAGGATAGCAGCTTTCTCATCAACCTTATACACACGGGTCTCGCACCGCCCCCACCACGTATAATAACACTCTAAAACACGGAAGACTATAAAAAAAAAGATCATTCACCATGTATCATACAGGTGATGGCAACACGTTATTAATAATAATGATCGCTGTTTTAGAGAATTGTAGTTCTTCCCATTCATGAGAATCTGTCACAGTACTTGCTGTACAGCTATGGATAACAATAGGCCATCACCGTATAGAATGAACTCATTTTGCTTCATAAAGTCGAACGAAACCTGCTGAATAATATTACGTTAAGATATTGAATTACACAGGCTTTGTAGTTTTCCATATACTTAACAAAAAAAAAAAAACAACTGACAACAATTGAAAAATGTGACATTTCAAAATCTAACATGAAATACTGTACTACTATTGTGGCTTCCGGCAGACTTTTGTGATATAATTTTGTAGTTTCCTTGATTATATGATGTAAATAAAAGATCACAATTATGTTCATATGAGGGTTTTTTTTAAAGTTATGTCTCAATCCTAAAACTCTAGGGGATGCAAAACTTTTGTCCGTGAAAAACCAGTGAGGTTCCTACAAGAAGACTGGGAAGTGTAAAGCTGGTGCACAGTCTGCCACTCACCCTGGTATCTCCTGGTCCGTGGGCACGTCCCTTTTTCTCCTGGCGTTCCCGTAACCCCCTGTCGTTATCAGTGCAGGGACTGCAGGGCACCGCAAAGAAACCACATAAATCAGACTTCACAAGCTTGGACTGCACCCACCACATGCACAACCAGGCCAGCGCCAATGCCCTTGCATTTTCATTGCTGGCATCAAATCAATGTCTACAACCCGCTTCAGCATATCAAAACCACTACAGCGCTAAAGTGAGCGGAATGAGACGAATTTGAAAGTGAGAAATGCAACAGCCACCCCTTAATGTGGGTATAGACAGCACTCTAATACAAAAAGAAAAGTAAAGACACTAGAAATGAGGCTGTCACGCTGTAAACGGAACAGTGAATAAAACTTTACAAAGTGCAGGGATGGAAATAAGACTCCTCTTGCATAGCAGTTCCACCCATTCCCCAGTGTATAGATAACAAGCTCAGGTGTCTCTTATTAAACTCATAGTAAAACCAGGAATGGAGCAAACTACTATGCAATGGTAGGTTTTTTTTTCTTTTTTTAGTAGTGAGATGGCGAGATAAATACGATTCCACTACAACCCCGAGATTCTTTTCAGTCTTCTCAATTTCCATCCCGGTATTTTATAAATGTTTATGCCCAGGCTTAAATTTTTACACCTAATAATATTAGTGGTAATGTCCCAACCTGTTCCGCTTCTCAGTACTCTGCGACTCAAGTGAAGTCCTTTGCCACGTGTTACACCGAGTCTCCGTTAGCTTCAAACAACGCAGCGCTGGGTGTAAGTGTTTTTAAAGCACTGGTTTCTACACCTTCAAGTGGCAGCTGCCAGCTGTTAAACAAGTACACTGAAATCTTCGAAATCACAGATTAGCCCTGGAATTCCTTTCGTTAATCTATCTTCAAAAGGAGAAAACGTTTCCTAGAAAAAATTGAATTTACTGGCTGACCTTCCAGTCTTTCTGGCACTCCGGGTCGCTCCCAAACTGTTCTGAGCACTTAGTACCATGGTAATAAAACAGAGGCTGGGGATCATTCTCCATGCAGACAACCTCCACATTAAAAAGAAAACCCTCTCCGCCGTACAGACAGTGCAAAAGCAATGGAGATACTGAAATAACAGCAGTATAACCTACAAGAGAAATGAACTGCCTGTCCCTACAACATACACCAAACAACAAAAACATTTTAAACAACACGTTAATACTTTGTAAAGCGGAGGGAGGACAAACACACCACTGTTTTAGATCTTACAGCGTGGCAGGCTATTCCTTGCATTTATAACTCTCTGTGTAAAACCTTGCTTCCTGCCTCCTGTTCTAAGCTTACTTTTATTCAGCTTCCATGTATGCCCTCTTGTTCTCCTCTCTGTGCTGAATTTGAAGTCGTGTCTTGGGTTAAGACATTTATGATTTATGAAGGGGGGCAGCAATAGGGCTGTCAATACTTGTTAGAGGGTCGTGTCATGCCGGTCACATTTCGTTTTTATCGGGTATCATGCAGTGTACTCACCGAAGGACTGCCAGCACTCCTCTCTCTGGCGGCTCCAGTACTCCGCACAGCCAGCGTATTCCTGCACTTGGGGGCACGCCGCCCCCCCGTTCTGCGGCTCCCGGACCACCCGCCTCCTCCGCACACGGAACGTGGCTTTACAGGGCTCCGCACAGCCAGACCACGCACTCCATTCACTGACCTCACAGGACACCGCTGACCGGCAAAACACAGCGTCATTGCAGCGAAACCATACAGTCTGACCTGAGTGAGGAACGCTGCAGCACAGCATTTGAGTGCATTTACATTGCCTTGGATACATCTTTCATAGGCCTGCTTAAATGATATGAATAACTTCAGTTGTAGTTCACTAACCCTTTTCCAACTGTTTGAGAGAGGATTGTTAGTTTATTCTAATTTTTCAAAGCTTTGTTTAAGCTAATTTAATAAACACAAACAAAACACATTCAGTAAATAGGGTGTATACATAATGTGCATTGTAGAATTGTAATTTAGTTAGGAGAATATGCTATATAAGGATAATTGTAAAATGTTATGGGAGAACCTATGTCTGGCTAAATGTTAATAATCAGTTAAAATAATAGGATATTTCAACCCCATTTTCCCACCTTAATATTACCAATCACTAGCTCCCTTTCATTGACGTGAAGATTGTTTATTCATATTAAATGGGTTATTGACTGTTAATGAAAACACAACAGCAACAAAGGGTAACTAGGCTGGTCCAGGAGGGTTAAACAGAATATTTATTAATATTTGAATATTTATTAATTATTGAAAACATAATCAGAATTATTAAACGAGTAATCTAGAAGTCTCTTGATTTTATTTTCGTATAATAAATGACTGTGCCTTCAACTTGTTGAGCACACTGCAACAGTTTTGTACGGAGAGAAAATGTGAATACAAAATAGCGAAACCTGATTTTGACAGGGACAAAAAAATATATGTTCAGCTCACAGATTTTAAATTAAGGTCACATAAATATAAACAATTAACAAGTATGAAAAGCCGGTTTCTGTTTCAGATTTAACAGGAGCGCCCCTGACGTCACTGCAAAAGGTCCCAGCAACAGACACTAACGAAGGTGCAAAGTGCTATATATTCTACTTGGGACACGCTGTAATCCCCATATAAAATCAATAAACATTTAATACATTTTATACATGTAATATTATGTGCAATTATCTTAAAAAAAGCAGGCTATCTATGTGTTATTATTATTATTTGGGCTCCTATTAACTTTTTTCTTTGCACAAAATGTACAGAAATGTTATGTTTCTTGTACTCCAGGACAGTCTTACCTGGACACGCTTGTTGGTAATCGTGACAACAGTCCAGCGTGGCTGCGCACGCCTGATCGCAGTAGCAGCTCCCGTGGGACCTGTCGGGTCTCCATCCCTCGCTGACGCAGGTGTGGTCTCTACCTGCGCAACACAGTCCCGAATCCACACACCCGCCCTCGCTTCGGGACAGGAGCAGATTAAACCCGACACACAAAAGCAAAAACGTACTGACCACAAACTCCATCGCGGCGGTAATGAAATAAAAGACCACCACCATCTAAATACAAAACCCAGGTTGCGATGAGAAAAATCCAGTGAAATATGTATTTTAGATACCGCTGATAGAGTTTTTTTTAACCAAAGTCCTTCACGTTTATACGGGTATGGCTCTTTCCGGACGCCCTGCTCGTCATTGGGCAGGTCTGTACACTAAACTAGACAGCTCGCTGCATGTGCACTCATATTCAATTAGTTTCACTCCGGCTGACCTTTCGCCCTGCCGCTGTCAACTGCTGATGCTAAAGAGACAACACGCCTTTCATTTAAATCAAAATCATTCTTAGACATATACAGCAGTGTGTACTTTTATAAGAACACCTCAAGATGTGCAATTTATTACATCCTTTATATACCTGCATGAGAATTTGTCCATCTGTGGCTGTGTTCCTTTTCTCTTACTATTTATAATTAATTATGTGTGGCATATTAATGTCACTAATTTGTCTAGATGACAATTTCCTATATATATATATATATATATATATATATATATATATATATATATATATATATATATATATATATATATATAGATAGATAGATAGATAGATAGATAGATAGATAGATAGATAGATAGATAGATAGATAGATAGATAGATAGATTTTTTTTTTTTTTTTTTTTTGCACCTTGCACACTGAGTCTGTGATTGTTGCACGACGGTGGTGCGTCAGTTTTGGACTCGAAACAAGTTCGATTGGATCCGATTTGACATGCGTTAAAAATTACATTGACCAAAGAAAAACAACTGGGAAGACACGTGGGTTCTTGCAGTACCCTGAACAAAATGGAAAATCTAAGTGTGTGTGCTGGCAAACAAAAGTTATTTTATGATAAATCCAACAAAGATTACTAAGATTTACACATATCGAAAGACATTGCCGTGGATTTGGGCATGAATGATATGCATTATAAAACATGAAATTATGAACTGATAGCATATATAAACACGTGGATTTTGTGCAGTATAGGGTATTACAAGCATATACTTGGTATTTCAGTTATAGTCGAGGAAGTAAAGAAACAACGGTCTAACCTGGAGAAACATATGAGAGAAAGAAGCGTGACAGAGCGGTCAGTGCAGTCACGAAAGAGGGGCAGATCGTGAAAATGACGGGACGTGTTTTCAGTAGCTCATTGCTAGCTTCCCAACTTTTAGATATATTTATTACAGAAGCGAGTGTTTGAAAAAATAAATATTGGTCATAATGTTTCTGATGCTGTGACAATCGTGTTGTGTAATATCATGTTTTTTTTTTTTATTTATTATTATTATTATTATTATTATTATTATTATTATTATTATTATTATTATTATTATTATTATTGCGTAATAACATTATTGTAGATCTAGCATAAACGTAACGACTTCCATCAGCGTTTGCTGATCATTAAGTTTATACTACTATTTTTTTTTTTTTTTAAAGTGTTCAAAGTTATGTACGATTGAAAAGATTTGAATTTATTTTGTATTAAAATGCTGAAACTAGGTATATTTACTATAAAGCCTCTTCTGCACTGCTCTGAAGTACGATATTAACGCATTTATCTAATGTGTAAATGGATTGCCGCACGACTGTTTTTCAGCTGACGGATGATAAATGACGGAACGGATCCAGTGTGCAAAGGCCTCGCCTACGTTTCTAACTGATCCAATAAACACTGACACCACCAGACACTGCTGCTTATATTATGCTGTTATGCTCATGCGCAAGAAGACAACTATCAGTGCACTGCTGCCAAGATGACCAGTAAATATTGGCAGTGCGTGCTGTTATAAGTGTCAGATAATGATTGTGGCCATAGTGGAGTAACAAAACAAACACTTTACACCAGTTTATAACTAACTTGCCCAAGGAATGACCTGGATACGTGGTTCTGGTTTAATTTCAGTTGTTTGTTGGGTGGGGAGGGCAGATTTGTACCAAAGTTCAAACTTGCTATTAAGACCAGCCACAGGAAACAACAAAAAGTCTCAATAGGGGGCTGAGGTGACCAGGGTTATGGGATTTATATTATCAGATGAATACAGCTGGACTTTGACTATAAAAAAAGCTATTAGTTCAGCCAATTTACTAAGTCTTTATTTTATGCAACAACAACAACAACAAAAACCCTTTATTGCTGTTACCTGTTTAACAAGGTAGGCAATAATCCTTACACTATCAGTGCACTAGAGCAGTCATTTCGAAAAGAGCTTTGAAACAGACTTTAAAGCTATATGTGTAATGAAAATAAAAATTACAGGTATGTTATGTAAACAGTTGTAGCAACATGTGGGGATTGTAACGCTATATTTTTCAGAACCCTGCAACTTCTTAACGGATAAGGGACATTATATAGGAAAAACAGCACAAGAAGAATCAACTCAAAAGCAGTGATGTGCATGATGGACAAATTCTACAAAAAATATTCTACCTAATTATTTAAGTAAAAATAAAAAACATCAATCTGCAATTGTGTTTGTTATCATGTTCTATTCTACTGCCACATTACATAAAAGAAGAAGAATTATCACAGAAGCTTCTCAGTTTCAGTCTGAAAAACAAAGAGAGAGCCATCTTAATACATGTTTGAAAACTTCAAGGATGAAGCACAATAGAGATCGTTCAGTGGGTGGGGAAAAAAACAACACTATCAAAAAGCATGAGATAAATGGACATAACTAAAAACACATTGAGGGTCAAGCACTAGATATGAGAGAGACACTAGTCCCAGGCAGAATAGCTCTGCCATGACCTCCAGCAGGGCACTTTCACCTACATTAAACTCACTTTCCAATGAAAGCATTTACATTGCTCACAGTTCCCAAAAATCTCCTTTATGTATTGTGAATTATATATATATATATATATATATATATATATATATATATATATATATATATATATATATATATATATATATATTAACGCAGTTGAAAATCTGATCTAATCTAACACATTCTCTATGTGTATCATTTTCTTTTTTATTCATCTCATCCTAGTAACTTTTTAACCCTAAAACACCCATGTGACCTCAATAGAGTTCTCAGAATCACATCTAACCTTTAAGTACAGCTGGTACACCACAGTGTAACCATTTATCTGTTTGGTTTATTTCTAACACCCAGTAAGGACAGTGTATCCGGGGGACAGGTTAATGGTTACACTCGGGTATTCCAAATGTACTTGGAGGTCAGACATGATTCTGAGAGCCCTGTTTAGGTCCAAAGGGTGCTTTAAACTTCTAAGTTTTTACATTTTGAAAATCAGAAGAAATGTGTCATACTTTAGTGAAAATGTACCGGGAAAGATCTATCTTAGAAGGGAGTAGTTAATGTGTCACACATTTACCCAACACCGCTTCTGTGATCTATAACCCTCCCTATACAGAGTGATAACGGTTCATGTTTTGAACACCTTTTAAAAGTTCAGAGAAATCCAATAAGCTAGTAGCGTTATGTAGATTAGCAGTGTTTTCTCATGGTTGTAAAAGAATGGCTCTTTCTAAACAGTTAGGGAGCAAATACCTCCACATTTAAAGTCAATAGCTTTTTTTTACTGTGTCCTTTTTATGGTGTTTGTAATTACTCTGTGTGTGATTGCTCAAGTAGTGTGTTTTGTTGATACAGCATTGTCTGTGTAAGATGCTCTAAAGTCAACATAGACATCTAACCAAGTCTACATATTAAACTGAGTCTACATAGTTGACTCATATATATATATATATATATAATATATAAATATATATATATATCATACTATATATATATTATATATTATATATATATATAATACTCAAATATCTATTCTCCGGAACCAAAGATACCGTAACATCTGTTTCCGACTAGAAACTTGGGACTTATTTCCAAAATCATAAGTCAGGAATATATTTAGGAACCTCCGGTCGAACAATTCACAACGAACAATATTCCAATAAAAAAGATGAGGTAAAAATTTTACATCTCGAGGTAGAAATTTGATAGAATTGATACGACACTACTGATAGTTTCCATGTTTATCAAATTACAACCACGATCGTAAATTTTTAACCTGTGCATTCAAACTGATTAACTTTCGTGAAAAAAATAAGAATGTGGCAATAGACAAGCTCATTTCTGCAGATATACCCTAATATAATTTAATTAAAGGTGAAACAACTTCATAGAAAACATTTCATCAGTTAATTTAAAATTATATGATTTGCCACTTGAATTAAGAACCCATCAATGAATGGAGCGTACCTGCAGTCATATGTTGAGAAGGACACACTTCTTTTTTACATCACCTAAACAGTGATCTTACATATAGCTTTATTTTGCAGGCGGTGGGTTTTGTCAATTAACTCAGCCGTGCTATTCATCAGGCAGAACCTTCTAAGGGAGTTGAACAAGACTAGCCTGGTGGCTGTGCTGTGCAGATAAAGATAGGGCTGCAGTGATGATAGAGAGGATTGTTTGTATCAGCTGTAAGGACACACTTCTGCAATTTACAGAACAAAGTAAACATAGGCTTCTGAGAAACGCAACAACCCCACTGCAAAATCAAATGCAGCGTGATAGTGGGGCAATGCATTATCTTTTAACGTCTCCCTTAGATTACTTTGTGTCAGTTTGGGGATCTAAATTTAGCTCTAAAGAAAGCAATTGGATACCATCAAAATATCACCCTGAAACCTAGCCAAACCATCAACCCCTTTTGCTAATTCTGCTGTTTTCTTACATGCATTACCCTTTCTCTCTGGGCTCTACCGTATGTTCACCATGTTGGAATGCACTTTGCTATGCGTTCGTCATGTTGGAATACCCTTTGCTATGCATTTACCATTGTAAACTTCTCTAAGGGACAGCCATGGCAACACAATGCATTTGTAACCAGCATTGCATAGTAGCACTGATACAGTAGCACTGTCTGGTACTGATGTGATGGTGTGGATTACCAGCCAGTGTGTATTGATGTGTACCATTGTGATCCCATTGCTGTGTCCAATAATGTACTATTATAACAATGCAGCATCGTTTCATCGCAGATACCCTTGCCCCTCTGCACAGAACCCTTGCTATCTAAGAATATTAGTGCTTAACATTAAACTGGCTACATGTCAGCTGCTGCCCAGATGTGCACATTCTCTGCCTGCCCGCTCCAGGTCCTCTGAAAGCCTAATTCTCACCATATGGAAGAGCAGGGTCACCTAAGAGTCAACATCTGAACAACACCTGCTGCACCAAATTGTAAAATGCATTTATATGCATAGCGGCAGATCCAAATACTGATGTCCTATTAGAATTTATAATCCAGATTGTTCGTGGACCTTATTTTACTGATCTTTTATTGATTGGTTATTAATAATTCTGACCTGGGATGGAAACGACAGCAGAGTTAATGCAGAGTTAAGGGATACCAAGATCCTTTACTGTTAATACCATTACAATAGTCCCATTCCCCACATACACTCCTGTCCCCTCTATATTGCAGGTATTTGTGTTCTCTTTGCTTGCTGACCAGCTGAACATATTTAATTTCCTCTGAATTTCTTAATTAAACAAGGCTTGAAAAATAACTGCCTTTGTCTGCCATTCGAACATTGAGTCGGTCCTTACCTGAAACTGCTGTGGTTAAACATTGATTTAAGTTTCTAGTTCTTGACCAAACAAAATCGTACCTTTCCGCTAAATCTACATTGAAGTCATTGACAAATAAAGTGTAAACCTCCATTCTATTAATACACCCATCCTGTTATATTTGGCTAACCCTACCTTTGTGGCATTAGTTTTGCGTATCCCATCCAGTCATTAAAGCAAACAAGCTCATTTTAAATTTCCTCCTACATACTAAATAAAGGAAAGCCAGTCCGCCTTGTCTGAGCACACTGAGGCATCTTTGTAAATTCATTACAAGGTCGGGTTTTTTTTACATTTTTTACAGTGAGTTCACCAGTTTAAACACCCCAGGAATTTTAATACATTGTTTTTCA
Organism: Polyodon spathula; assembly: GCF_017654505.1. Lineage (NCBI taxonomy): Eukaryota > Metazoa > Chordata > Actinopteri > Acipenseriformes > Polyodontidae > Polyodon > Polyodon spathula. The sequence goes on from NC_054556.1 coordinate 19,397,225, forward strand.
TTGTTCTATTTATTTGTATTATTGACTTTTAAACTGTATTCACTGCAACTAAACTGTATTCACTGCAAGATATATATATATATATATATATATATAATATATATATATATAATATATCGATTATACATATTATCACTGGCTTTAATGGATTAATTAAGCATGGTTGATGGTCATGTCAATCATGCTTATAGATATTTTAGAGTCTAGTATTAAGATCTGATTACTTTACAGATCCTGGATGCTGTGTTGCATCTTGGGAAACAAATACACTGAGCTCTGATTCAGACTCCATCCCTTCCCCCGTACATGTTAATTATCAGCATAATAAATCATTTTGCTGTGTTACAGTTAGAGGCACACCTCCGGTGGGGGTGTCAGGACCCCCCCCCCCCCCCCCAAATGATAAGGAGTTCTATTTCAGCAAGTAGTTCGAAACAATTTTGTCGATAAATAAATATGTCAAATCAGTTTTTTTTCGAAGCCGACGGAGCAGGTTTCTTGGTTTCCAAATAGTCCAAAGAATCCATCGGTGTAATAGTGCCAGGTGACGTAAATAAAAACAAATTCTAACTAGAAATGTACAAAAGAATATGGCCACAGTTCTAAACGTCCATAAAGTGTATGTTGTGAGCTCTCAAGATGTGCAGGTTTTCAACGAAAGTTCTACAAATCAAACAGACGTCGAAGGACGATGGAAAAGTAAAGGCAGCTTCACGACATACAATCCATTGAGGTGCTGTAGTTAGACTTTCCATATGGTCAATTGTAAACTTAGAGTCACTTTACATTTGACCGTCAATGAAACTACACTGGAGTTTTTTCGGAAGCCTTCTAATTTTTGTTAACTTTCACATATAAAATTGACATCCTGTATGGTAACCCTAGGACACAATGACGACACTGCAAAGAGTTTTTATAACAATCCAAGTTAACTGGAGACTTTAATTTCACATCTTCAGCTCTTGCCTACTCAAGTCCCAGAAAACTACATAAAGTGAGTTTACAGGGTATTTATGTATATAAAACACTTCGTGGGACCACCAAAAGCATAGTTTTCGATCCACCCTGGTGGTTTTCGTATCTCTTTAAATCTTTGTGATTACAAATCTTATGAATTTGCTGCATTTACTAATGGTACAATAAACTAAACGACGTGAACACAACGTTACCAGCGATACTAATTGGTTTTTTTCTGATACATAAAGAATGACCTAACCAAACTGAGCTTTATTGGACAAGAGGTTCACTAGATACAGGAAAACTGTGCAGGTCTCTCCACAGGGATATGCGAAGGCAAGACTGCAGCTGTGCAGTCAGTTCTAATGCTTGTTGTTTTAGACTGCATGCCTGCCTCTCCAGTTCTGCCCAAGCAAGTGAAAAGAGTGGATTCATTAGATTAGAGGTACTGGCATTCATGCAGCAATTGCAATCGGAGGGGTGGGTGATCGATTGAGTGCTGTAAGACTCCCCTCTTTCAAAAGATTCCCAGGCCTTTCAAGCTAAACAATCTGTTGACGCCCTGCTCTGCACTGTCTCGTGTGTACACACTGCAAACACTGCCCCAGCCAGCGAGTGATTCAGTAGCTGCCCATGGAAATGCTTCTGCACATGCAGTTGTATAGGTGTACTGTAACAATTGCATTTTTAAGCTGTTAACTCATTGTAAGACGAGGCACATTTTCACAGCATCCTGTTATTTGCATTGAATATCTTTTGCTATTTCCTAAGACATGTTGTGAAGTACATGATATTTGAAACACAACACTGTAGATGAAAAGTTTCTCAATCTTTTTCATAACGACACCCCATAAGGATCAGCTGAACTTAGTCATTAACCCCTTGCCACAGAAAAGAACAAAGATTAAGAATTATTGCCAATTAACAATGTAGTTTAATTAATATCAATTATTAATTACATTTAATTTCACTAGTTTTGAGAATTACAGAGAAATAATTCATAAAACGAAGAAATAATGAAACCCCAGTCACTGGTATAATCTCAGCTTGGGTCATTGTGTGGATAACAATAAGGATAAACTATCAAATATAGACATGTACCGTAGCATGGCAACAGGCATAAATGGAACAGTTGCTTTGTTCTGATTGGACCATATTAAATCTGCATGCCAAACCGGATAGCACAACTGGCAGTGACATTACTGCATAGCAACACACATTTCTGACTCACTGGCACATTGTGTGAAATAAAAATGTCCTTAAAATTTTTAATAAAAAGGAAACACAACAGCCCCCACTTTTTTTTTTAAGCTAAAATGTCCCCCTTCAGAACGCCAGATATTGTCGTGTCGTGTCCCCCCTCCAGGGTAAACTATGGGACATGCCTAGTATATTCAACTGTAAACATACACTGCATAAAATACTGCATACAATCACTTTTATAAGGGTGGGAGCTGCAACAGGACCATGTGATCTGCTGCAAGAAAGGGTCCCAGAATGCATCAGTTTGTCAGCTTGGCTAACTTATAAATGAAAATTCATTCCACCAGTTTTAGATGCCTAAGAAGTGCTGAAGGACAACAAATGAATGTATAAAGTGTCAGGGTCCGTTTCAGGGATGTGTTAGCGAGGCGAAGGTCCCGCTCATACTTGTTCTAAAAGATTTGCTTTATCAGTTTTAAGATGGAAGTGTTTATACAAGCTGTCTGCAGAGTGGAGTCTTTCCTTGACATGATTCCATAGCCATCACCTTTGGGATAAGACCTGGTCAACTACCCTAATTACTTTGTCAGTCAGAACTACAGTCCACTTTCAAACCACAGCAATCCAGCATACTTCCCACAACGGCAAAGCAAGTTTCCTTCAATAAAAAAAAGCATTGTCATACTGCCAGGCTTGCTTGTGAAGAACTGCATGGGAAACAGTCTTTCTTGTGTATTCGCCAATTCAAAACACCAGTGAAAACATTTGAGAAAGAGAAGAACAAGCACTGCGGGTATTGTTTGAATATGCTAATAAGCCATGAAAGGAAAGTCAACAGGAGACTTAAGGTCATTTTCCTGTCAGTAAAACATATGTGGGAAAAGGTTTTAGTTGGATTTCAACACACTGCCAAATAATCTCTCTGTAATGAGATTTTTTTTAATAGAAAACAGAAAGCGTGAAAATAGTTCTGTACATAAACCGAGAGTCAATCCATAATATCCCATTTGAAAAATAACCTGAGTCTGAGGCTGGAAAATAAATGAAAAATGAATTGGAAGGGCCACTAGTTCTTCCAGTTATCCCAAAGAAGTGATGTTGCACAGTAATTGTGCAGCTGAGTACATGCTCATGCTATGCATTTACTATAGTTTACACTGGTTTCCCATGATTTTTAATATGCTTTTTCACACTTTGTATGCTTTTACTATGGGAACCTTTTATAAGGGAATGAAGTTTTCCTGTATAGCAGTAAATTGATAAAATATGGGCTACAGCTTGGATTGATTGTTAATATGGAAATATTAGCATACTCCATACTCGTACAATCGGCATGTTGGAGGCTGGATTAGGGCAGCGTACTGTGGCTCGCTGTCTTGGGTGCTCACAGCCGGCAATTTCAAACCTGGCGAGATGGTATAACCAGACACACTCTGTCAATGACAGGCCATGAACTGGGAGACCAAGAGTCACAACACCTGCCCAAGATGGACAGATCATTTTGCAGCATCTTTGTGATGTCAGTTGCTAAAATCAGCACAATAAATTCACTGCACCTTCTCTAAAATAGTTTGTCATTTTTCGATCACATCTAGTGAATTTTATCCAAATATAAGTGCTAAGTTTCTTTTGATGCTCAAATATAAGTGACACATTTCTTTTGAAGTTCAGTATGCATAATGGTTATGTTAATTTGGGTTTTACTGGTTTCAAACGTTTATAACTGGAAGTGGTGTGCTTTTTTAGTAGGGAAAACAAGGCGCTTGAGTTAGGGTCTTGCAATGTGTCCTGAATGTAGGTCAGTTCTCTAGACTTCTTACCATTAGTCTGGTAGCTTGACATTGGAGTATAGTTTTAGGATTGTAACTGGGAGTAATAACTGGGAGTAACAATACTTCAAGAAACTGACAAATGGTAAAATTAATTAACTCTGTATGTTTATTGGTAATCACTCCTTGTGCTTCAATTACCTGGGATCTTTTGTAGTAATAATGTGGAGCTGACCATCACTCTCCTTGTAACAGTTCAGCATTATGATGCATAGCAGATCCATTCCAGATGTTACTACATTCTCAATCAGTGCTGTGCTGGACACACATGGTAGCTAACCCCGTTATAGTCAGTGTTATGTCAGGTGTTGCCATGTTTAATAAGTTCATATTAATCTTGACCCCAGATCATGACAAACATGACTGGAATAAATTAATCTGGACTGACACTGCAGACAATCCATACCTTTCCAAGCAGCCTGGGTATCAGTTATGTAATATCTAATACAGCAGGCTAATGTCAAGATCAGTGTTGTCATGTAGCATGGCAGAAAACAATAATGCAAAACCTACTGACATAAGCCTTTGTCCAATAGATACCCTTTTATGGTAACACTTAGTAAGCCTGTTTATCAGATAGGCAGTTGACAGTTCTGTCACTGTGCCAGGAGTACAGTCTGTTCCCATGGCAACAAGTGCTGTTGACCAAACAAATTGGTCAAATTGTTTCATTCAACTCTCAGGATTTTTAGACAATGTATGTGACATTCCTGGATTTGGTTAATGCATATGGTTCAGTGCCACATGAACTTCTTTGGGCAGCATTTGATTTTTTCAGTATACCGATGACAATAACACATTCAGTGAAAGCCTATTTTGGAGATTTGCAATTTAGTTTTTCAACTTCATTATTCAGCACTACATGGCAATGCCTAGAAGTTGGAATAATGGCAGGATGTACCATTTCTCCACTGGCTTTTACCTTGGAAATGGAAGTAATTATAAGGGCATCAAAATGGGTAGTGGGAGGAGAGCGCTTGGCTTCTGGAATGCGACTACCACCAATTCGAGCATACATGGATGACATGACAATCATGACTACAACAGTAGCCTGCACTAATCAGTTATTGGGCAAATTAACCAATAACATTGAATGGGCACGAATGCAATTCAAGCCCACTAAATCAAGGAGCATCTCTATAATTAATACCAATATCAAGTGTCCGAGAAGCCAGTAAAAAGTCTTGGGAGATGGTACGACAGGGATCTAAAGGACACAGTTCGTGAGGGAGAAGTTAGACAACAAGCAGTGGAAGGGATGAAGAACATAGACATGAAGCGCTTTACCGGGCAAACTGAAAACTGGTGCTTTTAGATTGGTCTACTGTCAAGACTGCTGAGGCCAATGACTGTGTACGAGGTTTCCTTGACAACAGTTGAGAAGCTAGAAGCTTTAATCAGTTCACATCAGGAAATGGTTGGGCGTTCCACACTGCCTCAGCAGTGTGACTTTATGGTAAAGGAATACTGCAGCTACCAATCTCTGCTCTAACCGAGGCGTTTAAGTGCGCCATGCTCCGACTGGAAATGACATTAGTAGATTCATGCGACAAATGCATAAGGGAGGCAGCACCAGTATTGATAACTGGAAGAAAGTGGGTGGCAAAGAAAGCTGTGGAAGATGCTAAGGCTGTCCTTTGAATCAGTGACATTATGGGGCAAGTTCAGCATGGAAGACAGGGGTCTTGGTCTCAGCTTCTCCTACATGGCACAAAGCAACCCCAGCTCAACAGAGGAAGCTGGTAGTCAGTGAGGTGCAAAAGTAGGAGGAGGGGATGAGGTGTGTAAAGATCATGTCCCAGGCCAATCACAGAGAACAGATAAGATAGGAGAGTGGAACAACACAAGATCAGCTGAGCTTCAAGCCTTTGATTCCCAAATAAATGTAAGTTTTATTATGTTGTCAAAGAATAAAACTGCAAATTGCACAACTGTAAAGATAAATCTGGCTTAGAGTTCTGGCAAGGAAAGAAATAAAAAACAAATGCAAGTCTGCAAAACTAAATGTTATCGGCCTTGGTTATTAAGTCATTTAAGTTGGTCGGCTAGTTAGCTGGTTTGTGTCCTAAACTTACTGCAGTTACTAGCAGACATTACAAACACATTGAATACTAACCAATACAAGAAATGCAAAGTACCTTGTGTAACTGGCCAGCAGGATAAAGACAACACCATTTTATAAATTAAAGCTTGTTTTTAGCTTAATACTCTTGAAAAGCGTTTATTTGTCATTTTGCAGTGTCAGAGAACTCCATTATGAAGGGTTGTTTTTTATTATATATGTAATTAGCAAGCTAGCTGTGAAGTTATGAAACAAAAATATCCCTTTCACTGTACACACATTTTCTATTCAAGGAATGCAAGTCACATTAGTACCTCAATCGACATCAAGGACATCTAACAGTCACAAACTACTAGACATCTCAAACAACACCCAACATTCCTCAGCAGCTTCTGAAACAAAGTTGTGCGATTTGACTGGCACTGCCCACTCCCTTGCCATTCTTGGACTGGTTTTCAGTTCCAATTCAAGGCAGATGTGCACTCTAGTAAGTTTATTAATATATTTATTGTTTCATGAAAATGTTTAGTGTGTCACACTAAATAATTAATCAATGAGACTACCGGCCCTTAAAACAGTAACTCCTACAGGACTGAGCGCTCAACACACCTGGGTTTGCCTTTGGAAGCTACTATTGAAATTGTGATTATAAATCACAGGTACAACATGGTTTTATAATTACATCTGTACAAAAAAAAAAAAAAAAAAAAAACCCTTTCCTTTATTTGCTCTCATTATGTGGGCAATATTGAAGTTGTACTTGTGGTTTGTGTAATGTTGTCTAATTCTAGTTCAGCTAAACTCACAGCTGATGTAGGACTAAGTTCAATACAGCATTTGATTCTCATGCAATTCTGTAACCTTAAAGAAAATGTACTAGCTTTGCTTGCACTGCAATTAAATAAATGAATCAATTTGATAGTACATAGATAAAGAAAGAAGAGTTCAATGAAGGTATCGCACCTGCTTTAGTGTAGCAGCTTCCCCTCCAATGCAATTACTCACATGAACAGGCCAGCATAGCAACTGAAAAGCAGGGGGTGTTAAAGTGCCTGTGAAACTATTTTGCTGTGATGGGGGGGGGGGGGGACCACACACACACCAGGCAGCTTCCAACATACAGCTGAAACTAGCAGAGACACCTACCACTGCAAATGGAAGGGTTGTGTGTAGAATAGATTTGAAACACTTCCACTGCACAAATAAAATGCAACAGTCCTGCAATTTTTTTTTTTTGGGGGGGGGGGTGAAGGAGCAGGAGAATAAAAAATAATTAAAATCAAGCAGGGAAACAAAACACTACTCATGAGTAAACTATGACCCAAATCCTCTGTACATTATACAGTAGGGTATACTTACCTTCACTGTACAGTTGCAGCATGCTACCATGTAATACACTACTGAAGTATCACAATTTAGAACAGAAGCACTTTTTTTGGAATAGGACTACCAGGTGAAGCAGTAGGATCTAACACTGGGCACACTCAATTAGTGGAAAATTGAGTGCCAACAAGGGACAATCCTCGATGGGCAGATTGGCCTTTCTCATTCTTAAAACTTATGTTCTTGCAGTGTGAAAAGAAATAGAACATGCCGTCAAGGTAAACTCATTACTTTTATTGTATAATATCGGTAGAAACATCTGACCCAAAACAGTGACATGACAGCCAGGTTGAAAATACAACTCAAAACAGACCCATTGATAATGCACAAGGCACGCAAGCAAGCGTAACTTTTTTTTGAAGACCGTCCACTTGAGTTTACATATCTGCCCCAGCATTCCCCTGAAACGAGGAAAAAAGTGAAAGTCTAAAAAAAGGAAATCCTCGTCATTTGTCACTTTAAAAAACACACATTGGAGGAAAACGACCCGCATAGTGATCTACAAATGGAACAAACTAAAATTACACATCAGTCTTAAACAGAAGTGGCAGCTTGTGCTAGCAACTACTTGCTGCAACACATGTACTGACACAACATGTACAGTACTTTGTTTAAACATTTACAGTAACCCTAATGACAGGGACATTCCAGTTAACTATATGAAGTTAAGAAGTTTCAGGGGCAATCATAGTATGCACAATTACACTTCACACAACTAGGCTTTAAATGCTGCTGGTGCATCAGACAAAGGTTGGCTAAAGTACCGAACAGTCAACATTGTCGATCTGCTGGGGAAAAAAGTTCAGTCATCATTGACACCAGAAACAAAGCCAAATCCAGTTATGTGCAATTCTTACACTGCAACATATATAAATGTAACCCAGCTTAAAAAAAACTTACATCATTAATACTCCATCAGCTGTATCCCAATGTTAATTGAAGGCACCACTGATCTTTTACCATAGCATTTCTTACATGCAGCTCTGCTCCACCAACACCTGAAAGTAATGTTATACATAGTTAACACTTTTTTAGAATGCCATACTACATAGACACTGCAATGCCATGCTGCTGGTGCATCAGACAAAGGTTGGCTAGAGTACCGAACAGTCAACATTGTCGATCTGCTGGGGAAAAAAGTTCAGTCATCACGGACACCAGAATCAAATCTTAAACAAAAGCTACAAGATGTATTCCATTTGGACACAGTCAGAAACATTATCCAGTTTCAGATGTACTTACATCATGAATACTTTATCCAACTTTGAACAAAGTCAGCCATGGTCTGCTCTGCCTTTACCACTGGATCTCTGATTACACCAGCAATAAGCACCCTACAAGAATAATAAAACCTGTTAGGAACCATGCAACACACTGCAAAGTGAAACACCTTCAGACGTGTTTTGAAGCTGTGCGGATACTGTTGATGTTTCTGGTGCATCAGACAAAGTTTGGCTAAAGTACCGAACAGTCAACATTGTCGATCTGCTGGGGAAAAAAGTTCAGTCATCACGGACACCAGAAACAGACAGCTAGCCATGCACATCTTACCATTTCAGCTATGAAGTGAAAATTAAATTTACCATTAGATTAAAACTGGACCATTCTCTTTAGAAACCCAAGTAGGCAAAACATTTCAGTTTATGGCTTCACAGATTTATAGAGATGAAAAGGAACACGCCAATGTTTATCCATCTAGCCTTCATTCTGTACTTACAGCTTTAGTATTTCCACACTGGTGTACTGCCAATGACCAGTTCTGCTGCCTTTTGCTAGTTGCACACAAGCACCCCTGCAAATAAACAGTTTCACTTTTGTCATCAGGAAGCCATACTGCACACACACTGCAAGGCCTTTTTAGTTGCCACTGGTGCATCAGACAAAGTTTGGCTAAAGTACCGAACAGTCAACACTGTCGATCTGCTGGGGAAAAAAGTTCAGTCATCACAGACACCAGAATCAAATCTTAAACAAAAGCTACAAGATGTATTCCATTTGGACACAGTCAGAAACATTATCCAGTTTCAGATGTACTTACATCATGAATACTTTATCCAACTTTGAACAAAGTCAGCCATGGTCTGCTCTGCCTTTACCACTGGATCTCTGATTACACCAGCAATAAGCACCCTACAAGAATAATAAAACCTGTTAGGAACCATGCAACACACTGCAAAGTGAAACACCTTCAGACATGTTTTGAAGCTGTGCGGATACTGTTGATGTTTCTGGTGCATCAGACAAAGTTTGGCTAAAGTACCGAACAGTCAACATTGTCGATCTGCTGGGGAAAAAAGTTCAGTCATCACAGACACCAGAATTACAGCTAGTCATTGTGCCAAGATCCTCTAAAGTTTTAAATTATGTCCACACAGTTAATAAACCCAAAGGACATTACAGGAGTTAATGAATCATTTTGGTGGCACTTACACTTGGCCAGATAAAACACCTTCAATTCTAGTAAAGCTTTGTTTGCCTTGCAGCTCATGGGCACCTAGTTTCAAATATACTTACAGTTCGGCCTGCTGCTGCATTTTGCCACAGCCTGGAGTTCTGTTCTACATCTCAATTCCACACAGAATCAGCCCCCTGCAACAAAAACTACTATAAGTTAAACCACAGACACACGTTTCTGGTGCCTCAAAGTTTGGCTTAAGTAACGAACAGTCAACATTCAGAAATTCAGAAAATTCTTTAAAAAAAATCACTTTTCTGTGTTTACATGACTAACTATAGAAAATCTAATTAGAATTCAACTGTATACATGGATTTAAGTTTTTGGAAAAAGCTGAATATTTTCGTATGCAAAGTACTGGATCAGCCCAAGTAGGATTTGAACAGACCGGACATTTCTGCCACAGAACGGCGACCAATCCAGTAACTCAAATGCTTTATTGAAGTGTCAGGTCTTCAAAGATTACTCTACCTCTATGCAGACTCCACACAATGTGCAATCAGCCCTTCCAACAGCTCATCCTGTTCTATATTACCAGTTTCTTTTGCACACATTTTAAATTCTCACGTTATTTTAAAACTGTAACACGTGCAGACCGACTACAGATTAATATTTTCGTTTTCTAAAATCAGGCACAAGAGAAAAGGGTCCAAAAAAAAGTGTGCAAATGTGCAGTATGCTATTTCAATAAAAGTTTTCCGAACTGTGCGTTTACATGATACACATTATCAACCGGAAATTTGTAGGTGCCGTTTTCCGAAAAACTCACTTCTGGAATATTCCGATACATTTTCGGAAAACTGTTTACGTGACTTGATATCAGAATTAGTTTTCAAAAAAATATCAGAATTCTTACGCTCATGCAAACGCACTGATTGTCGATCTGTTTTGGGGGAAAAAGGTTCAGTCATCAAGTTAACACCAGCAAAATGGAGAAGTATGCCACGCGCGCACAGATATTTCATTTAAAACGCAATGGTACTAATCTAACCACAAACGCCTTAACATAAGAAGCAACAACGACAAAGAAAATCACTTCCAGAACATGGTAACCAGCCACGTGTACAGAACCAAGGCCCATACTACTAGTCTAACAAACGAGTGCAAAGTACCAATACTTGCATAATATTTTATACAGTATATTTAATACACTCTCAAGGTCATACGAAAAGAAAAATAAACGCAAATAAAATGTAAAAAACTAATATTCCCAAAAGTTCCCACCATAGTTGAAGTATTCCATCGGTAAGTATAACCTTATCGATGAAATCAACAATTACCTGATTACGCTCTGGCAAATGCACGTAGCGAACTATATTAAATGTTGCTATTAGTTTAAGAAACTTGTTAATAAGACGATTGCTAAGGATGCTACTTCTGCTTATCAAATAAGCTCTTACCTCCGCTACAGCGAAAACCAAATGGAGACAGACCGCTCGTACTGCCTCCAGAAATACATGGCGCTTAACTACTGCGCAAGCGCAACAAAACAATTTAGTTGCATTCTGGGAGTTGTAGTTTTCTGTCTCTGCATCACACGCTACAACTTGGTTAAACATTCATGTTATCATACCGGATACCGGTTATTTTTGCCTAGCTTCTGTGTCCAAAAATCTAAGGTGTTGCATGAGTAAACTAAAAGAATCGACAGCTAAATATAACTATAACTAATATAATATATATATATATATATATATATATATATATATATATATATATATATATATATATTATCATAGTGTAAGCTTTTGAGATTGAAACTCTACTGCACGTCTAAAGGTTTATAGTTAATGCTCCATAAATGCTGTGCACTTCCATTTGCTGTGTGCAGTTTTGAAGAAGCAGAAGTTTAACCAAACATGTATTTTCTTTTCAAACATATAGATGAAGGAGATGAACTGCAGACATATCTCTAGGATTATTGTGCCAGCAAGTTTGCAGTGGTGGAGTTTCATGAGTCACTGAGCCACGAGCTGAGGGCACAGGATGTGGACAATGTGAAGACCACCTTGGTGTGTCCATACATGGTGGACAGTGGCATGTTTGCTGGGTGCAATATCAGGTGGGTATCATGCAAGCTTTTAAAATTGTGCTCACCCCTCATACTTCAGGCCAATGAAGCCTGGCTTTGCTCTTTTCAATGCCAAATTGGATCTGCCGTCAATTTTATCTGCAAACCAATTTGCAACTGGCCATTACACACAAGTTATTGGCAGAACAAGTCATTAGTCTCTAACCTACCTCTACAAGTAGTTGTGATATAAATCCTGGTTTCACAGACCTTTGTTAATAGTCCTCAATTAGTGCTCATTATGGGGCTGTAAAACCCAGTTCCTTAAATTTGGTTTCCAAAAAAGCTCATGTTTGAGTCCACTTGAAACATTAACAAAACAATAATATTTTTATAGGGTTTGATTAACGTATCAAATATATAAAATGTGCTTGTATTGTATGTTGGAACACACAACAGATACAATACATTCTAAGAACTCTTAAACCAGTCTCAATTTGTTCTTTTATCCCCACCCCCCCAAAAAAGAAGAGATGAACTGGAGCTCTTCATCCAGCCTCTGAAACCGGATTATTGTGTACAGCAGGCGATGAAAGCCATTATTAATCAGCCAATGATCTGCATCCCACACCTCTTATACTTTGCTGTCATGCTCAAGGTGTCAGTATCTTCACTATCAGTAACGAACCATCTGCCACCAAAGCAGTTTAAAATCAGAATTGTGCATTTCCATCAGCAGCAGATCGAGGTCAAATCCACTCAAAGGGGTCTGATAACATCAGCACCAGTCAGGATTGCGAGCTGGCACAACTCTGAATGAGAGTCCAATATAAAAGATGGAGAGGCTGGTTTGAAATCTCGTACTGCAGAAAAAGAAATATTCAGGCTGAACACGGAGGCTGTGTATATTATTCGATCAGGACATATTGGAGGCGGACGAATCTATTTATAAACGGCAATAATATAAATTTGATACATACAGGTGATCTTTGACTGTCCGGTTGCAGATTGTAGAGTGCAGACAGATCCAGCCCCAGTTTGATACTGGAACGAGATGAGATTTAGACTGGTTCAGATAGAAACGAGGCATAACGGTGCAGTACTGTGTCGGCCACCGCTCACAACCTGCACATACGTATCGTCAACCAGACGTGCAGATTCCAAATAGTTTGTGGATGCTGAAGATTTTGTAAGATCGAACCAATCCATGTATTGTATTCATCATTGGGATTCAGTAGATGATCATAGTGGTCTAGATCAGGGCTATGGTTGTGGTCACGTTCTGATATAGATCACATTTTCCGTAGGGACTGTACACCAGGCATCAAGCCCTTGTAGCATAGCAGTTTACACACTCACCACATCGCAGTCCTGAAGCATTACAGTTTTCATTTATTTGTATTTGTATGTATCTATTAAGATAGGGATTGCACTTTTTATTGCATTGTCAATCACACATCTTTATTATTTGAGAGTGCAGGGATGTTGGTTTACGTGTTTTTCATGTAAACTGATCCGAGATCAGCCCTTTGGAGCTAGCTGGTTTTATAAAAAGGTTGTAAGTGCATATGATGTACAATGTAGTGCGCAGCACCTACTTTGTTGCTTGTTTGTTTTTGGTTTTATGTCTTTAGTTATTCTTTTACTTATCTGGCAACAGATTCTATAAAACATTAACCAACAACAACAACACTGAGATATATCTGGGAAAAAAAAAAAATCAGTGTTTATAGTTTACATGGGAATTCTTGGGATGTAACCACACTAATTGATGTGCTTATTCTGTAATTCCTGAGATTCTTTCAAAGCCAATTAAACCATGTATTGGCCAAGAACCCAAGACTGTCCATTCTATCCCTCAGACAACGGTTTCATTCAAAACAATAAGCCCTGCTTCTACCCGTTTCACAATTGCCACTTGCAGTCTGGTGAAGAATAGACTTGGTGAGAGGCAGGGGAGAAGGTATTTTAGAAGAACTTGCTGTAACCCTACCAATACCTGATGTAACTATACCTTTCTCTTTGCGTTTACCAAACAGCCTCTTGCCGTGGGAAGACAATGTGGAATCGTACAAGTGCATGTATCCATTTATAGAGAAAAGGGCTGGTACTGCGAACAGCGTTCCAGAGAAGAGAATTTAGTATCTGTCAGTAACGTGACTATCAAACACACACCTCTTCTCATCTCGTCTCTCTGCCTGGACTTGCACCTGACCAGTAGGAGTTGCTGAAGCCTGAGGAGATAAACTAGCCCCTCTGATTAATCACACTAAATCTGCTGGAGCACAAAGACCAATGCCGCACTCTCTGTGTCAGGCAACTTCCAACCAGTTAACACTCCTTTCATTTAATGACAGACTGGAGACAGACTGCAGCAGAACTTTGAGTGATCCAGGGCACTTCATTTACACTGATCCAACTTACCCATATGACAGTAACTCTGGTCAAAATAAAGTCAAAGGACAGAATCATTTTAGCTAATGCCTTCTTGTCTACTTAGAGCTCGATTCTATACCTTTTGGGGCAAGCTGCAGCTGGATTTCATTTAAACATTTTACAGCATCAGGGAATAACTTTAGATTGTCATGGAATAATTGCTACAAAGTAGTTGATGTATTTCAATTGTAACAGCTCAGATCAGCAGTGTCTTCAGTTAATAACAAAAAACACGGTTTTACTTTTTGTTGTCAAGTTCCAAATTATTAAACATTGAAGAACTGCTGGCCCATCGATCCCACCTCTCAAATCTACAATTTTATAATTTGCTTAAATGAAGTGGTGTTCCGATAACTATACACAATGTGTGAAAGAAAAAAAGAAAAGTAGAACATTTTTTTCTTTTTTATTTGGTGCATAAGGCACACAGGTTTTACTTACATTCCATGGGGAGAAAAAAGTTTATGGTTAACATTGACAAGTTGAAGCATTACAAGAAAGGTAACGTGCTTGGATCGCATGCAATAGAAACTGTCACCTGCATTGCTGCAAGCAAACACATGACAACACAAACATTACAATTCACAAAAACTTTTTCAGCCCTACATGGAGATGTAGTTAAACACTTTTCTTAAAGCACTCAAGGAAAATCAATAGCTTTTTTTATTTTAGCTTTATCATATCCAGCATTGTAGTATAAGAACCGTACCCACTGCTAATTCAACAAAAGAACACCCCCTCATTGAAGACTAAGCTTGGGGTTAAAAACTGGTTTAGGAGAAACAAAAATTCTAATGTTATTCTAATGAACCTCAATCGAACTTTACAAAAAAAAAAAGATAAAAATAAAAAAATGCTTCTCTTCAAAACTCGCTCTGTAAAACATTTACTGTAAAACCCAAACCACATGCTTGAATATGATTTAGCTAATCTTTGAATCAACTATTTATATTTCTAGAAAAAAATAAAATAAATAAATGTATGCAATTAAACATTGAGAAAAAAAATGAACTTTTTTTTTTTTTTTTTTTTAATCAAAGTTGTTTAACTGAACATCTAAAAATAGGATTAGCAACTGTGATGATTTAGATACTACAGTGGCTCATTAGCTGTAGCCCTCTAAAACAGTTGAGTTGCATAAACAGTAAGCCTCTGATTTTCTCTGGTGCTTTTTTCCCCCTCCCTTCTCAAGTCAAAAGCCGTTCACGCGGTCCCATCCAGTGTTTTGCCCATGGGGTTAGAGTTAGCCTGTTTAAGAAGACGCTCACTTTCCATTTCTTGTTTTCCACATCTACAAATAAAGGGTAACAGAAATTTAGGAAACATTTTTTCCCCCATTCCCAGCCCATGTTCCTCCCTAGGTCACGATGGCGTGACGGTCCCTGTACTCCAAAAGGTAATGCCTTTAAAGTAACTGTAGATAACAAAATAATTCCAGATTTTACCGGCTTTGAACTTCCATTTCCTACATTAGATCTTTTGCTACTGATTTTATTCTACTTTGCAACTGGTCTTACCTGTGACATGATATTCTGAAATGCAATACTTTACAATGTGATATTTTGTAATGCGATACTTAGTACTGTGATATTTTGTAACAATTGTAAGTCACCCTGGATATGGGTGTCTGCTAAGAAATAAATTAGTCTAAAATGTGTAGTTTTAAAAGAAATACACGTTCTCACATACATGTATTTTCGTTAGTGATATATTTTGCTTCCTTAAGTGAAAGGACAGCCTTAGTTGCTCGGCTTTGTTTCAGTTGCACCTGGACTTTGAGTCATCTGACCTCTGAATACCTGGGTTAAAGCTTGTTACTAGCTGAAAGCATGTCATTCATTTGTGGCAGCAGCTGGCTGGTTAATGACAAGAAAGAAGCCTTTCATCCGACTAGGTTAACTGACCAGGCATGTGCAATGCAGATTTCATTTACCGAGTGCAGTACCAGATTTAATATTCTACATGAAAATATTAGTTTTACTTCAAAGCTGCACATCTGAGACCTATATAACGAATGGAAGTGCACAACAGGTATTATTTAAGGAATTATTTTGTTCGCTACGATCATTTTAATAAGGGACCCCCATCATAAGGCGCAGAGGTAATTTGCTTTAAGGGAGCTTGTGGGAGTTTGTGTCGCTACAGCTAAAATTCTCTTGGAGTTTTGTAAGATTTATCAAACTGGTCAATTAAATCTTATCATATCCCTTAGGAGTACAAAAGCAAAGCTATAAAACCGGTAGCCTGACAGCTACAGAAAATAAAACAATAATGGAACCACCGTCTTCAAAATATTACAGTGCATGTAGGCTCCCCTTGTCATTAAAGTAAACAAGCAAGTATGATCTAACTGAAAACCTTGGTTCAATACACTGCTGGGTCATTTGTCTATCTGGGGAGTGGGTGAGAGTCGGCCAGCCTCTTTACCTGGGGGAGGTTCCTTCAGAGATCAGATAGATACACTAGCTATTTGCTTCAGCTCAAATATGACTATGCACAATAATTTCATACTTGTCAATGTATGTACCCACTGTCTAAATTATCTGTTAAAAGTTTTTTTTTTTTTCTAAGCAAAATAGAGTAGCATTTATATGGGCCCAAAACAATTACATCATTTGTATCAAATGTTGCACCAATGATCCAAATAAAACAGTCGGTAACATGTGCCGGTACTGTTTTGTATTGTGTTTTGTTGGGAATGGAATAACCGAGAAAAGCGCCCAAATATTTGCCATAGTAAACGTTTGTTTATGTGTGTTATTTATATATTCAAATTTTACATGAGCAGAATTTTTTTTTTTTTTTTTTTTAAATTACATTTTATAGCACGATTTAATATGGGCAGTGGAAAGCTTTTTTTTTAATATGGGTTTTTCTGCTTTAGTAGTCATGTTATCGATCAACAAATTAATTTTAAAATACAGTAGCCTATGTTTGTTAATACAGTACCAAAGGTGGGGGGTATTAAACAAATCCCAAGCAGAGATCATCTTGTTTAGAAATAATAATGAGAACTGTGGTATACTGTGCCGTGCCTCGAGGTACCGCAGCGTGCCGTGGTGCCAGGGAAGTTTTCCACGGAACCCACCGTATACACAAAAAGGCACTCACACAGAAATTGGTCCATTTCCAGATCTGTCATGAGTTTGCTGGTTCAGCTCTGACAGCAGCTTCAGTATATTAAGAGCAGCCTGTAAAAGAAGAGTGTCCTTACAGTGAAAGTGTAAAACACTCTGCTATTCAGATAATAAAAGCACTCTGCCTAAAAATAAACTATTACAGCTACAGTGGACTAAGAATAAAAAGAGCTAGCCTTAAAAACTCTGCTCTGAGGCAGATGGACTGACCGTTCTTTTATAAAAAAAAAAAAAAAAAAAAAAAACATTGATTTGATCAACCTACATCCCACCAGAATAACTCACAGCAAGGTTTATACCTAACTGTAGTTATCCCAGGATTACCCCTAAAAATAATTGGTGCTGGTTCTGTAAAATGCATTAACAATTCCAGGCATGGCTTATCGCAGCTTGATACACTCAACCACCTAGGCAAGAAATACCAGTGCTCTCGGAATAAAGTTGCATTTGAAACAGCCTTCCTCAATATCTGATTACAAGACACAAGCCCAGTTCCCTTTCTAACACTGCCCCTTACCATATCATGGCAGGACTCCACATCCTTTCCTATTCCATGACTGATCAGGGGTGGCTGGGAGGAGCAGTTTATCAGAGACACAAACTCATTTTTGTTGTTTTTAGGAAAGTCTTTATACTCGACCTGGAAAACAAGAGAAAGCTCTTACTGAATTTTTATTCATCTACCTGTAGAAAACCCAAAATTACCCTGTGCTTCACTTGCAACCAAAGAAATAAAGTAACAATTACACACACGCGCTGTGTGATCAATAAATCAAATGACCAAGATGTTGTGAATTGACTATAAGAGTCAATGCACTTTGACAGTGATGCAGTGTTGAACACGAGGGGCAGGTAACCGAGGCACTTTCAACCAGAAATTCAATCACTGACCAGGCTTAAGTACTCAGTTAATTAATTATAAGCACATTACAGGGTCTTCATTGACAAAGCTTTTGCTACAATGTTAAACACCAGTTACTTATTTTGTTCCTCTCATCAGCATCAATTCTTTTAACTAAATACTTTTTTTTTTCTTTTTTTTTTTTTAAATCTTAACCACATAAAAGGAAATTGTCTGACAACCTAAGCACATCGGTTTAAAATTTCATGCTAGATGGCCATTAAATTTGATCTCCTAAGCCAATTCTTATTGTCGACAAAACACATCAAATCCTACAGAAAGCAAAGATGAGGCCCAACAGCATTCTGCATCCTGTCTGAAAGGCAGCCATGCACCTAAATTGTTTATGACTACATTTATGTGTTCACATTCCCCACTTCTACAGCATCAGTAGTATTTCAATTGATATAGTAAACTAGGGCCCCATGTCTGTCAACTTGGTTCGATTGCCATGACAAAAGCCACTACAAAGTGTTTAAGCCGTTGTAACTTGATGGATTTTACACAATCCAGGGTTGCATAATGACTGCTCTGCTTGAGACAAAGCAATCAGGATGCAATTGATTTTCCGAATGCCGATAACCAGCAAGCCTCTGACGGGAGCTCCCAGAAGGGCTCGGCTCCAGTACCTGCAGCCCCTGCACTTTGGTCAGGAAGTCGAGCTGTTCGGAGGGTCGGGTGAGCGGTCCGTGTGGAAGGTGCACCAGGTTGTTGTTGCTTTTCAGTAACGTCTCAGCAGTAGGAGAGGTGCCCCCATACAGGAGCTCCCTGGCAATCATTGCTGTGATGGTGGCCTTGGCCGGGTTGATTGGGGGGCGGCTGTAGTCTTTGGTGTGATGTACTTGGCTGACCCCAACTGCCTGGGCCACTTCAGGGACCATAGGCAGGATCCCAGCTGGAAGCTGCTGGTGGCTCATGTATGGCATCCGGAAGTCATCCTCTCTGTTACCTGCAAGGAAGAAAAAAACAAATACTTAGCTGACACAGACAGTGCCCATGCGAGCATCATTTTCACCTATTTAGAGACTTGCTTTTCATCTGGTAATTGCAACAGATTTCCTAAAAAGTTGTTTTGTGAAAACATATTGTAGTTATTTTGTTGGTGGTTACAGATTTGACTGACAAATACATTGTAAACTCTTCCATACCCTTCCACATTGTTTTATTTTTTTGCTTTTAGTAACTGTATATAATTGTATCTATCAATTACTCTATTGAGGCCTGGCTATATTATTCTTACCCGTTTATGTCCCATTAAACACAGGAATGTAAAAAAAAAAAAAAAAAAAAAAAAATACAAATAAAAACTGAGAACAGAGCCCCTCTCACCCACCTCTAGCTCTGTCCTCAACAGAGCCTGGCTCAAAGAAGGTCACTTTTCTTCCATCTCCAGGTTTCTTCACTGGAACCTAGCACAGAAACAGCACACTCTTGAAATAAACCTCTTTCAAAACACAGAGCCACCACCAAGATGTGGAACTGCTGTGCAGGACCACAGTGTTCACAGGTCCAATACAAAACCTGTATCTCAGAACATGTATACTCTCCCAGTAGAATTCTATTCTCTAAACTATGATATCCACACTTCACTCCTGCTGGATTTGACAGACACCAAACTCTATATCTAGCAGAGTAGGATGATCCAAACCAAACTGCTACCCAGATTAACCCTTTGCGGTCAAATGTCGGACCAGGTCCGACATTACGATTTTCCCTTTCTGGTCCAATGTCGGACCCTGTCCGATATCATTGAAATGACGTAAAGCACAGGTTTCTAGTCGTTTTTTCTCCGGAAGAAGCCAAGAACCATTCAATGGCCGAACGAGACAGATAGGAGCCGAATGAGGTAGCTGTTTCCGCATCCAGTGCTGAAAGAATATCACGGACATTCTTTTTGAGATGTTATGGTAATAAAATAATGACTTGGATCGCATTATTGCAGAGTATGCCCTTTAAACCAGTTTTACTCTGAGGAAAAAAAAAATGACGTGCCTGACAGGCGCTGAATAAATGGACCACAAAGGGTTAATGCAGGCAGTATAAACAATATATTCTATTGGAGCACTTTTCACCTTTTCATCATTTTTGAGCGCAGGTTTTGTGGGCTGTGGCTGAGGCACTTTAAATCCCATTAGCTCCAACATCTTCTCAGCTGCATTGCGCTTAGCCACCTTCTTGTTGGGACCCATCCCTTCTGCGGTTTGGTCACAAATTTGAACCTGAGACAAAGGGGGGTGAATCAAGTCTTCATTAAAACACACCAAAATATGTGGTCATAGGCCCATTTTTATGTAATCTAGAATTGTACGACTCTGGTATAGCCATATAAGACTATCCGTTTGCATAGTTTTACTATGTGTTTCAAGTATCAGTGATGATCTTTAACATTAGCAATGCAGACACTGGGTTTCTTTAAACAGGATTGGTCATGGACACTCTTAGGGAATGTCCATACCAAATCCATTTCCAACTTTTTTTAGGGAAGCATGTCATTGCAACTGAGCACACATTATGGTTATACATATTAGTCTAAGTCACCTTGGATAAAGGCATGTGCTAAATGACCAAATAATAACAACAACAACAGGCAAAGAAATTAACTGATTTTCAGAATTGACAAGATAAACAGCAACTAGGATGTTAGGGGGAACATATTTGTTTGGACCTTACCACTGCTGTAGATCCATCTAAAACATGTCAGTTCCAAACACACTTATGTATAAGGGATAATAATAAACAATAAAGCAGCATTGTCTTCCTGACCTGCATGATGAACTCCCTGCGCCGAGGAAGCCCCCTTTCTGTGACCAGGCTGTACTCGGGCTCTTTCTCTTTCTTGGCTTGCTGGATCTGAGCCAGACGGCTAATGGGGTTCATTCCCTGCCCATATTCTGGGCTAGTCTGCAACTGGAATCAAAAGGGAACAGGACTACAGTCTCAGGCAGTTCCAGCACTGGCAAACATAAAAGCATGAAACTAGTTTATCACTACTGAGCTTGAGGATTCTCTTTACCAAAAATCTACAGACTAGCTAAGCAAATTACTTATCACTCAATCACAGGAAAGACATTTTGTGTAGTATAAAATATCAAATACATTGCACTCAGGAGACAGACTACTAGGATTGCTGGCTATAGTTTGTTGGCCACATTTCATAAATGTTATAGTATGTTCCCATTGAAGAGATAACACACAAAGACATCAGACATAACTTTTTCAATAGAACACACAACACAAAGATTCGATCCCTCGCATCTATCAAATGTTTGTTCCACAGCAGCACTGCAAAGCGGTCAGTTGACTTTATAAATCACATCAGCGATACGTGCGACTTGAATGGAATCCTGCATGTCACACAGCAGCCAGCACGTTATCCCTGCAGGTTCTTCTTACCTTGACTATGGACCTAGTTTTCTTTTTAATGCGGGGATGTACTTTCTCCACACTGGGAAGCGGACAGAGTTTCCTCAGCTCCTCCAGCACAGCAGCAGCAGCGTTCTTCTTGGCAATCTTTTTGCTCTTGCCTTCCCCATTCCCGGAAAAGTCTCCTACAGATACTTTCATTACAAAGCTCTTCATGTGTGGGGGACCAGTCTCCCTCAACACCTAAGAGGAAATAAAAGATAAACTTTGGAAAAGCGTGGCATGGTTTGAGTTTATTGCTGTCTCTGAAACAGCAATTCTAAAATGTTTCCATCTAAACTTTTGAAAAACTCAAAAGGTGGCAACAGGTATTGCCACTAGGGGCCCTGGAGACAATGCCCAGGCCAGCATACGGGATGCTGGGGCTCGAGTGGTCTAGACGGGTAAACACAACTAAACAGCGAGTGCTGAAAGACATACAAACATAGAGACTGCATTTATAAAAACTGAGTGCAGAAGACACTAACTCACCTCTCATAATGTACTTCTAATTGACATCAGGCAACAAGTTTTAGGCACGGTGTCCTCTGCAACAGCTGTGCAGAATGTCCTTGAAACGTATCAGCAAGCGATGTGCAGATACCAGCTTTTTTTTTTTTTTTTTTTAAATAAAGTATGAAGTGGTTTTAACAGTTTGTCTGAAATGGCGATACCAATGAGTAACTCCTGCCACTCACCTCAAAGTTCACAGGCATGTTCCTCTTCAGTGCAATTTCAAACACTTGACTGATTTCAGATTTGTTGAGGTTCTCATCAGAAGACACTTCCCCATTGACCTGAACAAACAAAAAAAAAAAAACACATCACCTACTGTGAATACACAGTGCCTTTACGCTTGAACGATGGCCACAGTTTTTCTTTTACAAAAGAGCTCAACTGCCTAGATTACAGCAAACATTTACAAATTAAGTCTAGTTTTTATTATTTATATTCAAGAGGCATGTGCAGTTTTGTAATTAAATGCATATTATACTACAACATGTTCTCCGTTTCCTGTGTTGTTAACCTGTAGGAGATGTTTTGCACTAAACTGGAAGCACTCCAGGGCTCTACAAAAATGTTTAGCAAAGTTTCAACAGCCATTGATACAGAATACTAAATCAAAGACCCTGTATACCAAAGAGCTCTCTCACAAAAGCAAAATCTGTAATACAAGTGTTGTCTAAAGAAGCACACAACATTTGACCTTATACTCAGAAAATACACATTGTTCCTGATGAGAATTTCTGCCAAGATGCTGAGCGCATTGCGGCTGCTGCTTCTCTCTCAGTTCTCTTTTATACATTTTAGATGTCCGATTTTTATTTGACTTGAGTTGATTTTATTATCACATATTTTTGCCCTGTCCTGCTTGGTTTGTGCTCGTTTCCTGCCGTCTTTCCGCTGCTGGCTAAAGTTGCTGGGGAGAGCACCGCCACCTGCCTGTTCCCCCCTGGTTGCCTGCTCTTTCCACGGCTCTCTGCCTGCTCATGCTTGATCTGCTGCCTGGTGGCTGGCCTGCCTGGTTACAAGGTGCTGCTGTATACTGCGTGTTGTCCAGCTTGCTTGCCTGTGTGCTCCGTTTGTTTGCCTGCCCTGCCTGTTGTGTCTGCTCTGCTGCCTGGCGTACTTGGTTGCCCGCTTGCCTGTCTGGACTTGCACTGCTGCACCTTGCTGCTTGCGCTTACAAAACTGTGCCGAGCTATATTTGCTTGACTGCCCTTCCGCCACGCTTTTTTGAAAAGGACTTGAAACTCTCAGTTACTCAGCGAATAAAATTACAAAATGTTATTAATTGCATTTAAAGCATTACATCTTTCTGATCTCAATACTTCGTTATGTTTCTAGTTAGGGTGCTGCGGTCTGTGGAGGAGGACCTATTTAGTGTACCGCCTGTTCAAACTGCCGGTTTTAGCCATCTAGCACCTACTGTGGCACTCCCTAGCTAGGGAATTTAGAAGCATCCACTCTCTTGCCCTTTATAAAACACATATGAAAACATTTTTGTTTGACCAGGGTTTTAGTTAAAATTTTTATTGCAGTATATAGTTTTCTCCTCCGTATTTGTTATTTTTTTTGCAGATTTTGTAGTGTTTTTTGCTTCTTCCTTTGTTGACTGTGTAAAGCGCTCCGAGACGTTCTCCATGTATATGTAGTTCTACCAGTTTTCAGTAACATAGCAGTCAAAGGCTGCGACGTCACTTCCAGACTGTTACAGTATGACATTTTAACAAGCAATGAACTCTTCAATGTGGTAAATGATAAAACAAGTAGGCAGTGTGTTCCAAGCTCAGAAAGGTTCCAGGTTGGGGGAGATGAAGTAATTTAGACCGTCTTTTGATAATCCGTCTGTCTGATCTCACTATTCCAGTTAGCTCATATCCCACTTTTCTGTTCTTTCTTAGTGTGTGCAAATGATTTTATGAGATTGATAGTCTATAGCTCTGTGAAGATGAAAAGGGGACACTGGAAATTATGTTTGGTTATTAACCCTTTGCAGTCCTATGTTGGACCACGTCCGATATTACAATTTTCCCTTTCTAGTCCGATGTACCCTGTTTGACATCATCAAAAAGACGTGAAGCACAGGTCTCTAGTCGTTTTTTCTCCGGAAAAAGCTGAGAAAACCTTTCAATGGACGAGTGAGACCAACAGGAGTAGGAAAAAAAAGGGGGCATATCTGAGCAATAGAGCTAGCCCCTGCACCAGAGATAAGACAGACACAAACAAAGGAGACAGCTGCATCCGCATCAAGCGCTCAGAAGAATCAGACATTTGCAGAGCTTTTTGAGATGTTATAGTAATAAAATAATGATTTGGATTGCATTATTGAGGAGTTTGGTGATAAAATGAGTGATCAGCTGAGGATTTATCAGTATGCAGTCTATAAAGAGGTATGGGAAAAATACAGCGAACAAGGGGTGGGCTTGGCTGGAGATGCAGTACTGATGTCGTTTTACCATGCAAAGCCATTTAACCCAGTTTTACTCTGGGGGGGGAAAAAAATAATTAAACGGCGCAAGTAAAATAAATAGCTTGTGTGAAAATAAATTGGACCTGACGCGCCTGACAAGTGCTGAATAAATGGGCTGCAAAGTCACCTGGAGATCCTTTTCCAGCAGGGGCTCTTTCTGGAGGGCTTTCAGCGCTTTGGCGGCTGCGTCATGCTTTGCAGCTTGTCTGGTTCTTCCTTTGCCATGGAACAGCTGCCCCCCAATTGACAATTCCATCTGGTACAGCACTGGCCCTACTGAGGAGAATGGGTAGTAGTACCTGGAACAAAAACAAACAGGGAAAGCTTACACAGACAACAAGGGAAATATACATTTAAAAACAATAAACTGTACCCAGAATATATATTCACAACTTTAAACATGCAACCCTAAGAAAGAAGAAAGAAAAAACATAAAAAATCTGACATTTGTTGACTTGAAGTCTTTGTCTTCTGTGTTACTGTGAATATGACTACTTACCTTGGATAGGGGCCAGGGGGCCTAACGTTGTAGTTGAAATTGGGCCTCATTCCATGATATGAGTCAGTGGGCTTGTAAATGGGCTTCTTTCCAAGTTTCATACAGAGTGCATTTAGCTCCACTGTGTGGGTCACGCTGTCTGTAGAAGAAAGCAAAGGACTAAACATTATCATTCTGCAAGTGTTAAACGAAGAGTGGATCATCACATTTTTGAGGGGTGTATTTTGTGCTCTTGAAAGGTGAGGGACAGTGTAACTGAACACTATCAGGCACCGTGATCCACAGAAGCGTCCCTACACAGTTCTGCAAGCGAGAGAGTGCACCTCAATCCTGACCGGAGTATGTCATTTCTGCCATTCAGTCCTGGGCCTCTCTCAAGCAAAGTGGCCCAACTGTCAGAAGATGGTTTTGTTACACACGGATCACAAAAGGAATTTAAAAAGCCAATTAATTTGCCTGCTGCACCACCTAGCCTCCGACCAAACAGCATTTCTACACTATGAGAATCTCTTTTTGAGCGGTTTCAAATCGAAATTAAGATTTTTTTTTTTTCCTTTACTACAGGGGTGTTGGCAAGCTAATGATCTTGGTCCATTTTTCTGATTTGCTGGAGTATGAAATCGCCAAGCTGGGTTTTTTGGACCCCACCATGCTCAGGACTTGCCCAGGTTACCTGGATTCTTGCCTGTGTGGCGAGGGGGGCGGACACTGGGCTTTGGGAGCGTGGTTTCTGCCAGGGCTCTGGCGGCTGCTGCATGCTGAGACTTCTTAATGCTGGTTCCCTCAGCTTCCCAATACTGTTCATTTAGAGTCAGCCGCACTGTAAACACCTGTGGGGGTGGGGGAGGGTTAAAAGGCATACCTCCAGACCCTGTGCTTTGAAATTGCAGTGACTGAGATTCGGTTTCACACGAAAACACCACTCCCTGCAGTCAGCTTTAATACAAGATTCCAAAGTTTGGTCTTCTACTTCTTGATGAAGTAACATGCCCGGGCGTCGTTGATCCTTCAGTTTGTTTACATTACTTTGGGATTTTTCACGGCAGAGACCAAAGCAGGGGTGGAAATAAGATTCCTATTGCATAGCAGTTCCACCCATGGCAGGTTTTACTACGAGCTTGATTAATGTCTTATTAAAAATGTACAATAAAATCAGGAATGAATCAAACTGTAATGCAACGAAAGTCTTATTTCCTTCCCTGTCAAAGCTTCAGTCCACACCCTGCTTGCAATGCTGAAGGAGTTCTACGAAACAGTGACTTTTGCAATAGCGTGATGAACTGTGTAATTTTAAAGGGAATAAATGGGGCTATTTAAATTCTCAAATGCAGAGAAATACTTCTGCACATTAGGACCCAAAATGTAGTGTATTCCAATGGCAATAAACTGTTTGTAATAATAAACTGACCTGTTTTAAACCACAGGGTTTCGCTGACACCAAAACCACATGCCAAAGGGTTCATTTCTTTCTGGAGTATCACTAGAAAGTCTGAGTTAAGTCAAAACATATGGCATTGTAATAAGCCTGTTAAATCATATTAAATCTAGGACAGACAGCTCTCAATACACTGCTACTGCTTAGTTTATGTAGAGAGGATTTACAGTACAGGCATCTTTTTATTATTAACACCTACTTAGTGTTACCAACACTATGCCAGCTTGGAGGTTTGGATTCCAGCCCAGAATGATCTAGCGCTCAAAAGGAACTGGTTAATGTCAAGTTAACAGCCCTTGATCAGTTTTCAATAGCGTTCTTGTGTAGTAATAATGTCAATCCAATTGAACATGACAGACTGAAAACAGAGACCACGAGTGCATCTTTCAGAAATCCAATCCAGGCTACCACTTGTGCCACAAGTGTGACCTGAGCCTAGCACTGCGAATTACATTTGAAGGTAGGTTCAACAAAAACCAATTCAGTCCTTTAAAATAAACATGTCACCCCTTATGCTGAAAACCCTGCTCTTTCTGTCTAGTTTTTATTATAAAAGCGATTTACCTTGGAGTGAGCTGGTCCTTGCTCACTCAAAAGTTTGTACTCAGGCTGAATCTTGTTAAAGCGGGCTAACTCATTCACGAGACACATTGGGGTTTTCTCTTTGGGGTTTGCCATGTTAGGAACTGTAAAAAAATAAAAAAAGTTCTTTACTGTAAGAAATAGTTTCATAAACAACAGCGGAACTAAAGAAACAGGTGGCAGAACAGCCAATCAATTACTATTTATTGTTGCATGGGATGGGAGTCAGTAGCACCTGTTTTGAGGGAGAATGTTAAGCAGGCATGGAATTCTGCTATTTGGTGAGGGAAAATTCAAAATGCACCATCTGGCCTTGTTCCAATGCATTTCAGGTACAATACGCAGGCCTATGATGTATCTGGGAACCCTCTCTCCTTCTCTCTGCGGATACTTGATCTCCTCCAGCAGGTAATGAATTAAAGAGCCACGTGAGTCTAATGAGACTACTTATATGATCCCGAGCAGATTTGGCAGGATATAAAACTCTGACCCCCAGGGTCAGTATCACAAATCAGTACTTAGCAGGCGATAACTTTCCTTCCGTTTCACAAACCAAGGTACAGTTTTGCAGAAATCAGTTCAGCCAGTGTAAATGTATAAATGGTAACTCAGGGATGGCAATAACACTCCTATTGCATCACAGTTTCACCCATTCCAGATTTTACTACAAGCTTGATTATCCAAAATGTACAGGTCACAGGCTCAAGTGTGTCTTATTAAACTCACAGTAAACCACGAATGGATCAAACTGCCATACAATGACAGTCCCACCACTGGTAACTGTGTCCTTCTATGGAATGAAACGGTTACACTAAAGCCATGAATCTCAGGCTAACGGCAAGCCCGAGACTTTCCTAACAGAAAGCCTTGGGCGCTGATATTAATGACTTACCGATTAGAACTCATTAATACAGATAGGCCCACAGGCACAGGGGAAGTCACTTCAAAGGTGTAAACTTAGCTTCTTTGAACTGTCCTGTGTGCCTGTGGCTGCTCAGAGCTTACAACTCAGCCTGTAGCTGGCATTTTCACAGGGAGCAGCTTTTAGTAGCTATACTGAGCTCTATGGTCAATAACCCTGTTGTTCTTTTTTAATATATCGGTTACCATGCATTAATGACCCCCAAGCCCTTATGATAGGTTTATGGCTCTAAAAATGCAATTTGGTTTTGTTGCAATGCCATTTAAATACACACTGCGTGCCCTTGTTAATGATTTTACTACAGGCACTGCCTGACATGGCTGTAAAATCAGTTATGCAAAATAAGCGCATGTACTCGTTTCACATGTTTTCTTAACAAGTGTCAGGCCCACGCTCAAACACGATTTATTGAAGAGTAGACAAACAAGAAGTATATGGGGAAACTTTAGAAGGTGGGGCACCCAATATAAATACCAGAGTAGCAATTTCTGTACATACATGAGTAGTAGTATACTCGAAGTCAAAACCTGAAATAAATCTTTGCATAAAAAAGTCACCCAACAACCTAGTAGAATGACACAGCTTTTGTCACTTAAGATAACCATCACATATTCAAATATCAGCTCCTGAAAGGACGGTAAATCAGCCCAAATTATCCAAATGTTAACGCACTACTTTTTGTGGATTGCTGTAATTTCAAAATAATTTTAGCAGTCTTCGGGGGAAAGCTAAATTGCCTCTGCTTGTGCTATCCTTTGCTCTGTGGTCAAAGTGCTGCCAAACCAGCAACGTTTCATGAGCATCAAAATTCCTCCCAAAAAACAAAAACAAAAAGACACCAGTACCTGCAGCTGAATTGATGGGAGTGGCAGAAGCGGAGGGGAGGGCAGAGTTTTTGATAGGATGGCCGGCGTTTTCAGAGGGCAGAGGCCCAGAAGCAGAAGGGATACTCATCACAGACTGGTAGACTGCAGGATTCAGGGGCTGAGGAGTGCTCTGCATGGGGCTCCCAGCAGACAGGAGGACAGGGGAAGAGTTCTGGACCTGAACTTGGGACATCTCGGTTTCCAGTTTCAAAGAGCTTCACGGCACACAGCAGAGGGGGTTCGGTGTAGGTTTGAGAGAGACAGCAAAGCTCTACCTGAAACAGAGCAAACAAGATAATGAAACACAGCAGCAGTTTACAACCGTTTTCATTGCGATTGTTTTTTTGGTTGCTTGTTTCATAAATTGAGTGGACTACGGTAGGTACCAGAATTGAAAAGCCTTTTTTTTGTTGTTTACTCTCAAGTCAAATATATTAAACACAAGAAATGGGGATCAGTAACGCTATAGGTAAGAAAATGATCACTCATGTGAAACAGTGTTATATGACAAGTGGAATCTCTCAGCTGTCCACTTTCATTGGGATTCCAAATCCTGCTACCTTGTTGAAACCCCATACCATACAGCTTGGATAAACAAACATCAGAAAGGGTCTGTGGTCCATAGCAACAGCAGCCAGTGGCTAAACCAAATGACTGCTCGGGAGCGGAATCAGGAAAGACCACAGACATTTTTTTCTACCTCACTAGTATAAAAATATTGAGATCTCAGATTTTACCCACTTGGAAGACTGTAATCTTTTCGTACACTCTGCATTGTGTACTTTGTGACCAACACCATGTCTTTTTGTTCATACCAAGTACTGCATGCTTAAAACTAAGTTTATTTTGCACTGATGCACTTTATTCTGTTCATCAACTATCAATAAATGTGGACGTTTCAGAAAATAAATGAGCAAGTCTTGAATCCGACTTATCTATTAATGTGCACGTTCACAGAGATTAATAAAATAGTTTCATTCTATTATTTCTATAAAAAAATAATATATTATTACATTAGTTTAAGTCAGTTTGAAACATAAAATGCGTAATGAATGACTTGTTTAAAAAAATAAATAAATAACGACACACCCTTTTAAAACTGAAATTGGTAGGTGAAGATATCCAAAGTAAAAAACAGAAAAAAGGTTTGATCCCCTTGCATAAGCAATTTCCAAGCTAATAACCCATTATCTATACAAAGAGTTCAAAGCACACACACAGCCTGTTCCAACAATACAATTGTGGTTTTTCAATGCCAGACTGAAAAACACATAAAATTGATGCCAGCTGAGATCCCAGTAGATGCAAGAATGCAACTTTACCTTCATAAGCATTCAATTGAGTACGGATCACAGTTATTTGCTTTTCTGTTTGTTTTAATATAAAGTATTCAAATCAAAAAGATTGAGAACTTACTGCATCCATTCAGAACCATTAACAGCAGAACCAGCTGCAGTACTATTAAATCTTTGTATGAAGCAAAAGCACAGACCTAACATATAAAAGCAAAACTAAAATAGACAGACTACAAATGGCACTGACAGTTTAAGAAACGCCATGATGCTTTTACGTGTCATTTTAACAATTTAAGCCATTAGTGCTTGTTGGCAAGTAAGAGTTTGTACTGACGGAAACAGTTCTGATTAGGTTCAATTAAAGGATTAACAACGTTTAGAAGCCTGTAACATTTTAAAATGAGAAAACACTACTGTATTTAACAATGAAGTGCTGAAAGCATTCACATACAACCACAGGACAAAAAAGGAAGTCGCAAATCAAACGCAAACCAATTTACCTCGACGCACAACACATATTTTAGATAGTTTAATTGATCTGGAGAACTGTTTTTACTGTGCCTTCAAACAATACGGGCAAGAGTGGCGCTGCGGCCTAGTCTCGTTAAGTGAAGCCTATATGCTAAAAATGAACTGCGATATGACAAGCATTTTAAAAACCACAAACGCGGCGTTTTTAAATTCTGCCCCCAGATAACACTTTTAAAAAGAATGACACATTTACGACAAATAACCGCTGCACTGAACATCTCAAGACCTTGTTCTGCTGTATATACTGTGCCAAACTGAATAGTTATATTCCGCGATATTTAATTTACCATTATTTACAAAAATGAAAGCACGTACCATCCATGCTGAGCAACAATAAGAAATAAATGCATAATCCGCAACTTCAGCCAACAATAAGACAAGAATGGTCCCAGGTTTTTCAAGAAATTGACAACGATGGCATTGCTTTATAACCATGTCAACGTAAAAATAATATAATACAATAATCTCTGCAGTGAATCAACAGTATGCAAAGTATCATGTTGCAGTGTTTAATAATAATAATAATAATAATAATAATAATAATGCAAAAAAAAACACAAGTGTATGGTTACATTATAACAATTATAATAAAAGCACGTATTTCCTTATTAGCCTCACAGTAAGAGTTATTTTCTTGAGCACATGACTATTACAGCGTCTTCACTTTATTAGGGGTAAAACAAACACAAATGTATGGTTATCTATGATTATGAACTGTAGGTGATTCAGTGCAGACTCAGTCTCGTCACACTGGCACCAGCACACACTGACTGCTAATGTAACATTTAAAAACGTCTACGATCTCACCTCTATGTCCTTCAGTCCCACAGCTAAATGTTCCTTAATCCATGAGCTGGGGTGCTTGGGTTTTTTGATTCTGGTCTATTTTAGGTTTCTTTTTTAAATTAAATGTTGGTGTTGTGATGAGAAACAGGCGAACAGGGCAAACACTAAAGAGAATCAATCGGAGCTACTCCATCCAGGAAGTGACCTCAGCGCGCAGCATACGCGCAGCACACATGCATTAGCATTCATAAAGGGAAGGACTTTATCGGGGATAGAGAGTATTTTTATAACTGGGGGGGTTTGTGTAAGAACAGAATCAGAGGGGTGACTTTTTATTACGCATGCAACGTCATGGAGCGCCGTATAGGAGACGTAAACGTGAAAGAAGAACTCTAAGTAAGAGATGACAATCAAAATTTTATCCCGAATATTGTGTGGTGTGTTTCTTTTTCAAAACACTAGAGGACACTAGTGTGCCTATTAATAATGTATACATGGGGTAGTTGCATTGTGTGCAGGTTTAAAATGTGAACAGCTGATCCGAGAGGGGTATTGCTGCAGAACGAAGACTCACACAGGGTAGTGCTGCGTGCGCAACTATTTCATAACAGTAATCTAACCCTAAAGCTAACGTTTGTGGGTTATTGTGGTCACGTGGTAGGGGTGTTGAGGGTCACTGAAGCACTACGTAAATTCCGAGTTGTGCGAGCCATCGTTCTGCAGCGATATACACTTGAGTGATCCCCCCCTTTTAAATGTCCTGGGCTCTTCAAAGCTTGAAGATTGTATTTATTATTTACTGCAAGTATCAGAAGCATGCACTGTCAGATCTAATGTCCTGCCCATTGTGACTGAAAGTGACATACTATTATGTTACAGAATAAACCATTATTATGTGCATTTGTATCTTGCCACTTAGCCAGACACTTTTATCCAACAGAGACTAGAGGGTGAACTATACATCACAACTGCTGCTGCAGCCACTTAGAATAGGACCTCGTTTTACATCTCATCCAAAGGACAGAGCACAAGGAGATTAAGTGACTTGCTCAGAGTCACACACAGTAAGTGGCTGTGCCAGGATTTGAACCAGGGACCTTCTCATATCAAGCCCCCTTTTCTTTAACCACAGGACCACCAAACCTACACGTTATGGTCAGGGATGTCTTAAACTAGTATGTCATGTGAGGCACAGCCCTAATACATAATTACATATTTACTGCGTATTGGTGGGTGATCCAGACACTACCCTGGTTTAGTTACTTTCAATATTTCTGTACACACCTCATCACTTTATTCTTAAATGATAATCTTTGTGAGTACTGTGAGAAGAGCTGTCTTGTGTTTAACAGTTCCAGCACTTAGGTCAGAAAGATGACCGATTAGCGTTAGTTGTAGCTATTTTAAACCCATCAATCTACCCAACATTTACTGTATATTCAAGCATCAAGTATACTATTAAGGTGAACGTAAGACAAATTTTACTGGTGAATAGGTTGGCAGGTTTGTAGCTGAGCCCAGTCCTCCAATTATTGTGGACCCAGTGACTGTAGTTAATTTTGTCAATTAATCATCATTTAGTTTAAGTGGTTATTTTGGCCATTCTAAATGCGTGACCAATTATTCCTTAAAAGTCAATTTCCCCCTGTGTAATTAGTTTTTTTGTATATAGTACTCTAGTTTTGTGTTGAAAGTGCTAATGGATTTTTGTGAGGTAACTAGAAGCAACAACACTGCTGACTTACAAATGGTTCTGCAGTATAATAATCTATTTTTAATATAGCACCTTTCACAATAAAAACTTCCACAAAGCGCTTCACACGAATAAAAACACTGACAAATATTTATAAAAGAATGCATGAAAAGCAATAAAAACAAAAGAAACAGACAGAACAGTAAAACAAGGCAGAGAATAAAAGGAACATCATTATAGCATTAAAAGATTACAGTATAAGTGTTTTTAATCTTGTTTAAAAAGCAGTGACAGATGGCACTTCCCTTACAGAGCTAGGCAGATTATTCCAGAGTTTTGGGGTCCTATAACAATGCTCTACCACATTTTTTTTTTTTGTTGTTTTTTTTTAAATTTACGGAGCAGTAAGCAACCTGACGTTATGTGATCCGAGTGGGTGTCTAGGAATATATGGTATTAAAAGTTCATTTAAACACGATGCTGCAAAGCCCTTTAATGACTTACAAGATAAAAGCAGCAATATACAAGGGGGAACACTGCAGCTGTACAAATGCATGTTGATTCAGTCCTGGGCCTCTTTCAGTCTGTACTAATTCACAATTTAGATGTTGGAGGTACTTTACAACAAAACTGTACATTTGCACTTCAGTTCCACCCACCCCATCCTCACTTTAGGGTTTGTCCCATCAGCCCTCAGTAGCAGTCTACCTTTACATGAAGATTCAATTATATACTCAGTTTAAGATATTTCACTTCTAAAAGAACTACACGTCAAAAGGTGGGCTGTGTCTAGAAAAGTCTGTATGCCGAGCGAGATATACTATGGATTTGGACACAATTCCTGCTTTTGTAAGATCATATCAAATGCTATTATTGCAATTACTTGTCCACTTAAATTAAGGGTAAGTGTGTTTTTATTTTATTTTATACAAACATCTGTAATATTGCAATTTGAAAATTGTCATGTAAATGCAGTTATACACATGTTCTCTGTTGATTGGTTATGCACGTGGTTAATTGGAGATTTTAAAGTTATTACACAGCGCTTCCCCTTTAGAACACTTAAGCCATAGCGAATACTTGCTAGTTTAATGGTATTATAGGGCAAATAGGAGCCATGACTATACTGCCTTATAACCTGCTTCACAGAATAAAGGGCTGTTTTACGGGGAGCACGTGATAGGGGGGGTGGTTTAACACCCCCCCCCCCCCCCCCCCAATAATCCCTAATCTTGGACTGTTTTACCTAAGGGAACATTAGGTTGTCAAAGATTAGTGGTAATCAGGGTCTGTGAATCTTTAGGGCTGAAACTGGTGCAAGAAATAAATCAATGTTTTTTTTTTTTGTTATTTCCTAGAAAACAAAAAAAAGTTATAAGCTTTTTACACAAATGATTTTTATTTATTCAGATTTGGATCAAAAACAGCAAAAAAACCCTGAAAAAATGTAGTCAACATAAATAGTAACATAGAAAGTTTAGAAGCATTGCCATGGAAATAAGCCAGTTCAAGTTAGATACACATTACTGCTCTACAACCAGTGCTTTACCCAAAAGCAAAACAAAGACTCCCGAACTAGCATGAGTGCACTGCAAAACAAATGAATTGGCGACTGACTGCAATGGAGCTGCAAGAAAAGGAACGTGCAAATTGACACAGCATGGCCTGTGGCTAAATGGGACATCCATTTCAATCTTTAACTCCTTCACAGTGACAGCCAGGACTGAACTCTTACATTCCCTTTCCAAAGAGATCACTGTTAAAATATATTCAAAATGAGCTTTTTGAACACTAGCACATCAGCATTCTTTTAAAATGTCAACTTCACAATACAAGCTGCTTCAAACCAATTCCACAAAACCTCCACATCAGAGTCACATTTGTAAACTTCGTAGACCATTTCTTTTAAACTTAGCCAATTCAATCTTTTTTTTTTTTTTTTTTTTTTAAGAATGTCTTTTTGGTATAGGAGTTAAAATTCTAAAAGATTGAACATCAGTTTATTTAACTTGTACTGCTTGCTGACAAGACCAGCATCTGGTGAAACAGCTAATGGTTCTATTAAAGTATATGCAGATGTTTACCATGACAGCAATAGTATTTGTCAATCTACAAATGGAGCCGGGTCTCCTCCAGATCAGCTCTTGTCCGACAGCATGCCTGCAATGGCTCAAGTGGCTTGTTTTTAGACCAGCTGTATGGCTGCAGCTTGGAGGTAACCTTGTAGATACTGCAGTGCTTCGGCATTCAAGCTGGTGCTCAGCATGGATGGTACCTATCGAGACGAAAAAAAATGAATCTACACTTGCAGAAAGAACCCGTTAAATCATTATACATCAATTAAAAAGTAGCAGACAATTACCTATTTATAGAAATCTTAGTTTGTGATTTACAATACATAAACATACAAGTGAAACTTTAAAATCCTCATAAAACAGCATGTGTGGTTTAATGTTGTGTAAAATACTACTACACTGTTAAGAAAGGTGTCTCCATATATCAGTGGGTCTTCTCTCTATACTGGGCGATCCAGGAACAATACACCACAGGTAAAGTTACAACCCATAGCAACCCTCTGAAAGGGTCAGTAAAAGCATGAGTCCTGGGTTTGAATGTCGCTGTTTATAACCTACCCTTCCTGGGCATGCTGTAGACAGTTTGTGCAGCGACTGTGCCAGGAGGATCTTGGGATTGCTGACAGAGTCACCGAATGGGTCGTGTTCTTTCTTCCCAGCGAAGGCCAGCTGGGAGAAGGCAGTCTGGTAACCAGGAGTATCTTCAATATCAATGAAGTGCTCATCATCTGGGATACTGTCATCTTCAGGAAGCTCAAAGAAGCCAATCAGAGCTTGCAGCAAGGGGGACCTAGATCAACAGGCAAGTAACGGAAAAAAGATACAAATAAAACCACCACCTGCAAAGGGCTTGAAAAACTCTTCTTTGCATATTCTTCATTTCATTATATTTAAAAAAAAAAAAAAAAAAAAAATTTACCCCATTTTCTTCCCAATTATGAAATAGCTAATGTGTCCCCTCTACAGCATGGCCCAACAGTTATTCCTTTAAATATATTACCCTGCTGTCCTGCCCACTGTGACTGATACCGACTTGCAACAGAGAGATGCAGCTTCCATATATTACTTCTTACAAGGCATTATATTTGCATAATAAATCAATTGGTGATGCGATGCACAGCCCGTTCATGCAAAATAAATATTATATTTTAAATGTACATTTGCAGTCACCACCACAAAGGGGAACAATGCTGACATTAACAGATTAAATCAAGAAATGCATTACCAGAGTTTAGTATAATCTGTATCCATCATGGAAGGACATTCGGTCAGTATTTTAGTAATCCCCACTGCACAGATCTTCTTTTCAACTGGCCCCGATACTTTCTGTACCTCTGGGATAACAATCTTCTCCAGCACCATGCCAAACATCCTGCACAACAGTCAAGAGCACTCAGTTGGGTCACGGTATCCAGTCCGAACGAGACTATTTTACATCAGCATCTACGGATCAAAAAGCACTTACTTGGGCTGTATGCTGTCAAAGATTTCTTGTGTTGCTATAGCTCCATATTTGACAGTGTGGAGATTTATAAACACCAGGAAACCTAGAATAGAAATAGGATGACAGAGTTCACTCAATATGCAAATCTCAGAGTAAACGTCAAGGTTTTCCAACAATTAGCAACACTTTGGGTTTCAAGTCTGTCGAGAGCAACCGGTCACCAGGAATAGCTTGCCAACAGATTTTTAAAATACAACATTTACTGAATCACCTAAATACGGCTAGTGCAGTAGTAGCAATAATTCATCCAGTATGGCATTGGTTTACATGTGTCTACTCTATCCCCTGTGTGCGAGTCACATTTTACTATTTAGAAAAGTGCAATGCAAATCCACAGTTACATGGGACATTTAAAGAACTTTGTTTTTGTTCCTGTCTTTAAAACGCACACAGCTGAATGGATTTCCTCCCTGAACTCACTTTTGATGAACTTGGTGGTTTTCGAACTCTGCAGTCTCTGGAACAGCAGAATGAAGATCTGCTTCTTGTACTGGTTGACAGACTCTCTGATACAAACACATCAAAACAAAAAACACACATCAGGCAAGCGTTTACTTTAAAGATTTGCTTCATTAACACAAGTAAGCTGTCAACCTAGTATGCATTAGAAAGGTGTAAAATGCACAGTGCACTATTAAAACAATGTTTTACTGACGGTGGCATGTGTTCGATGATGCTGTTGAGCAGATAGAAGCCTTGGTGGTCATTCGCTTTAGATGCAATCAGCTTCTGGAACACTCCCAGCAAGCCAGGCTGAAAAAAAAAATAAAAAATACATTAACTAAACCTTAAAACAAGGGTATCTTACAAGAGTCTATAATAAGCTAGCCCTTAAAAGCAGTTCATGTTGCTGTAAACACGTCTCCTCTCCAGACTACCTTGCTGTGTAAACTACTAAACTCAAATTCCTGTGCAAGAATATTTCTTCCTATGCAAGTTTGGAGCACATAAACCAAGCGAAAATAAAGCCAGGGAGATGATTGAATAAGGGCATCTCTAGAAAGATGCAAAGATGAAATTAAGAAAAAGCTAATAATTCCTATAGTCTTACAATCTTATCGGCAGCTGTAGTGGCAATGGTGGTGCCCCCTTTCTGTAGGTATGCCTGCAGCAGCCTGACCAGTGGGGGGATGTTGCCTGTGCGCTCCCACAGAACAGGCTGCAGGAGGTGAGGGAAGAGCGCCATGTAGGCAGGAGGGATGCTGGTGGTGTGCATCTCCAACAGCAGGGACATCACTTGGAAGACATAGGGAACAAACTCTGAAAGAAAAAAAAAAAGCAACCAACCACCACATTTATAAAATGAAAATACTCAATCAGAAGATGTACAACAGCACTAAAGTCTGTGTCAAGGTCTCTTGTTTTTTCCAGTTTCCAATCCCCTCCACCTGTGCTCTTACTGTATTTGGACTATATTTAGCTGTTATCACGTGCTAAAAATAAAGCCTAGTCAGCTAGAGTGTACCAGATTATATTACTTTGACTGAATGTCTCTTGTTGCAGTTCTATAAAGCCACTTAACACAACTTGTGTAACCTGATCTTTAATCTCATTCCACAGTACTACAATGACTAAAACCTGTGATTCAATGAGCTGTAAAGAGCATACCCTGCACATCATTCTGCAGGATCTCTGTGAACACGGGGAACAGCGCCTCCTCAAAGCTGCTCACAGTTGCTGGGTTGGCTTTGCAGGTTATTCTCACAGACAGGCACAGAGACTCAAACAGGTAATGGTTAAAGTGCGGCTTGCTGGGGTTCTGGAGAAAGGAAAAAACAACACGTTAATAACCAAGCCAAAAATCTGGTTTACTGCAAAAAAAAAAAAAAGTAGGCCACTTTGGGCCTGACTGCAATATTCAAGAAATAGAACTGAATAGAAGCTAAATTCACCAGCGCAATCACTGTGCGCCACATACAGGTCTACCAATAGAAAGTACATTTGGACACTGCTGAAAACTTAATGATTAAATCTCAGTAAAAACTAAAAACTGGCAAACAAAAGAAAATCCTAAGCAGCATAGGATCCTAAACATTTACAAGATGTCATTTTATGGAGATCTTGCAGATTCATAAATATACAATATCTGGATCTTGAAGATTCATATACACAATATCTTGATGCATAATAAACAAGTGTAATTAAACTGTAAAAGTAAAAATGTGTACACAAAGTAAATTGAACTAAATCAACTACTTTCTCATTGAGAAGATGTACGATAGCCGAGTGGTAAAGGGCCATCTACATAGTTAAATGAAGACGTAAAGCTAATTTGGGCACTCAATGTTCTTTACCTTGCTGACCAAGAGAAGTTTCTGTGTTAGCTGGCTGATGAGGGTAGGGATGTAGGGAACAATGGATTCCTGAAGGAGGGAGAAGCTTCTCATAATAGCTGTGAAGTAGAATGTAGACATGTTTCAATTTACCAAACCTTCAAATCAGACACTAATGCAAAACCAGCTTTTCTTTTAGCCTTTATCTCACATGTATGAATACTACCGTCTTTCGTCAACCCAGGGAAGATTAGTGAACAAAGCATCCCCAGACAAAATTTAATGGGAGTGGTATATCAGAGATCAGTTTGACATGAAGTAAAAATGGGGGAGTGAAATCTTTCACTTTTACTGGATAACACTGTGAATGAAACTTAAAGGTGGAAAATCACTGTGCATCAACCAAATACTGCTACACACCAGACACACTGTGACAAGCGAATGTGTGCAGCCATGCAACAAAATGAATAAAGCCTCATTTTCACAGGACAACGCGAACAGAACTTAACTGAAGAGATACTAGAACGCATCAGCATACCAGATGTGTGTGAAATGACCCCCTTGTCACCTCTCCTTAACACCCCTCAGACATACATGAGAATCACAAACTTAACCAGCAGCAATCAGGCACTCCTACCTTTCATGATGTACTCATTTTCAGAAGAGCCCGGCATGGACAGAGCTTTGAATAGGTGGAGCAGAAGCTGCTCTGTGAACGGGGCCATTTCTGCAGCTGTGATTCTACAGGAGGGAAATATCCACAATCATGATAAATTCATGTCTGTTTCATGCAACAGCATATAAACCTGGACTGCTGCACCATGTGAATACTGATCAGCTTTCATGTGCACAGTCAAATCAATTACTTTGATTTGACAAGTCACTACAATTAAGTCACAAGGATCCAAAAATCACAAAAACAATTAAACCATTAAAATTAATTAATTGTAGAAACAGAACAATTAAACAGTCTACTAATCCGATCTCCAGTGAAGCAGTGTGCACTCACAGTGTGGTGTTGTTTGGACCCCTCATTGTGAAGATTCTCTCCAGGGCATGTGCTGCGTACGTATGAGCCACAATGCTTTCTGCCTGGAGAAGGGCAATTAGAAGAGGAATCGCCACAAGGAGCTGTTCTTTGGGAAGCTGAAAAGGGGAAGCAAGGGTACACAACACAATGAACCTTACAGCTACAATGGCAGACTGCAGGGGTACTTAAGGTCTAAAATTCACCTCCTCTCAGACAGAGAAAATTTGCAGCTATGCACTCAAAACAAAATATTCATTATAAGATGCTAAGCACAGAAGTCTTAAAAAAAAATCAATCCTTAGGAGTAAAATATAACTTAGAGAATATAAAATTTATAATATAAGTATTTATAAAACTCACCTGACTCCTAAAAATCATGACGTATTTGATAGCATCAGCTTTCAGTACAGGAAACTCATTCACTGTAAGGGAGACACATTTAAAGGGTTTTTTTTTTTTTTTTTTTTTTTTAAAAAGACAATTGCTTTCACATTTCAGGCTTCATGGAATGGGGTCATCTCTTCTCTTTAGGGGTCTAAGGAAATGTTTGGAATTGACTTGATCAACCTCAACACCACTGGCGGAAGGAGCTGGATTGCATCAAGCCCCCCACCCCCCCACCGCCTCAGACTTCACAGGAAGTTCCAGAGTTGTACAATGTAGAAACAACATTCTTATTGAAACATTTCAACTGCATCTCTCGCAGCTGGTTTCACAGACCCCGATTAGCACTGATCTTGGACTTCCTTATCCAAATTAACACTAGTTGGTCTAACAGTAGTGGTAATCAGGATTTGTGAAACCAGCTTATAATATCTTAAATAAAAGACCAATTTCAACAGATCATCTTTCCTTTTACCAGTGCTCTGCAGTTGAGTGAAGTTAGCAGGTGATTTCTGTTTTCTTACCATTTGCAGACTTCAGATCAGGCAGTATGTGACTAACAAAGAATTCTGTGAGGTTCACCAGCTCATTGGCTTGTGTGATTCCATGCTGAAACAAAAACAGAGAGAATGTTGTTTAATCACATATCATATCGTTTCGAATCCAATGGCATCTGCTACCCATAGGGATCAGGTGTTTAACTGGTTCCGTTTAATAAATAAAGCCAACTCACAAGCTATTATACAAACCAGGATATGAGAGCTTCCCTTATAAATAAACAAGTTCAACTAATAAGCATCACTTATAAAAAGGCACGCATTTGATTTTGTGTACACTGATCAAACAGGCCTTCGTGTTTCTAAAGACACTCAAAGGTTCAATGTTTGATTGTAACAATGAAAGGCAATGAGAAGAGCCCCAGGCCCAGCTGGGAGTGCAGCAGTACCTTCTGAGTCTGTGCTTTGGAGGCAAGTGAGGTGACCAGGTAGATGGCTGCATCTTTGTGCTTCCAGTTGGTGCCTGGGCTCTTGGCATACTCCGTCAACATGGAGTTAACATAGCCGGAGAAAATGGCAGTCACTGGACCTTCGAAAAACTTGCAGAGCCCCCTTACAAGATCACAGGCTGCTCTACGTCTTGTGTCAATATCTGCAATATAAAATGAGCCCCCAGACAGATTCTCAATATTTATCACAGAGTCTTTTGATGCAGGTTTGATAAGATTTCTATCTGTTATGTATACACAATATTTTTAAATGTTGCAATACCTGAACCCTCCAGATCTCGTCTGATGTACTCTTCGGAATTATCTTCAAATGCCTCCTCATCAGCAGCTGTGGAAACACAGACACACAAAAAAAAATTGGTTTCCAGGCGCAAACCAAACACTTCCAAACCAAGAGCTTGTAACTTTCACCAGCAGGGGACAGAAATCATACCAGCAGTACATTCAAAAACACTGTTACACTAGCAGCAACCAACATGAGATAAAGAAACTAGACTGTGTGAGTTACTCGACAATCATACAGAATACTAAATCAATGTATGTCAACCGCTTACATACATCCTAAGCTGTTTTACAACTGGCAAAGCAGCTCTTAAGATAGAATAATTAATTCTGGACATATCTGCTATATCCCTGTATTCTGTGGAAACAAGCAGCAGCACACGTACTTCTGAACTCCATGTTGGGTACAATGACTTTCTCGCAGATGCTGGTCAGTGTATTCTGATCTTCAAACAAGTGTTTATAGTGAGGTCTCTCACAGACTGAAGCCAGGAACTGGATGGCATTGCTCACCAGCTAACAGGAGAGGGGAAGAAATGAAAATAAATAAATAAAATTAAAAAAATGCAAAATTATCTTTTCCCCATGCAAACACATGAAATTGTGGAGAAGTTTCCACAAGGTGTTTTTTTTTTTTTTTTTAAACACAAGATAACTTTTGAGGGCTTTCTTTAACCCTGTAATGCCCAAGCATTTATTAAAAGGAGAAAAGCTACTTAATGTAACTAGATTCCGTTTCTTGTACTGCATATGAAATTCTGGCTTATGAGGCTGGATTTAAAAAAGT
Organism: Polyodon spathula; assembly: GCF_017654505.1. NCBI lineage: Eukaryota > Metazoa > Chordata > Actinopteri > Acipenseriformes > Polyodontidae > Polyodon > Polyodon spathula. The sequence continues at coordinate 19,439,925 of NC_054556.1, forward strand.
AAGAGTAAATAAGCATCCATTACAGGATTGAAGAAAAAAAAATGGCTAAATGCTTGTTGCAGTTTAGTAGAAATATCAGCGTCTCCCTCTGCCTGGTACACTCTAAACTGAGAGAAGCCACAGCCGGACTCTCACCAGGTCGTACTTGACCTCCTGCCCCGTGGTGACCAGCAGGTTCCAGATATCCGTGACGAAGCGAGGCAGGTAGGGCTGGAACTCCTCGTCATATTTCTGAGCGTACAGGGCAGCGTTGTCACAGATCTGGGATTTCAGCAACTCAAGCAGGCCCGCCTCCTCCTCATCCTGCATTAAACACAAAGGAGAGCCATAAATGCACAATTCAAGCTGTCGGAATGTACCGACAAAAGACAGACCCCGACACTCCCTTTCTTTGGATACCCTCAATAACTTCAGCTAAAGAACGTCCTGACCAAGTTTAATTGGATAAGAGATTCTCCTTTCTGAACCTACTGGAAAAAAAAAAAGACAGCTCTCAAATAAAAAGCTTACATCAGTCTGCAGCAGTTTGTTATCGAGGGTGAGTAAATTGTGAAAGTTTGTCATCCATGTTTCCATGTTATCTTCAAAGAATTCAGGCAGGTCCTAGGGCATCAAAAAAGACAGAAACATAATTAGAGTACTCTATAAAACAAAGTATTCTGGAAAGGCAGACAACTTTCATCCACCAAGAATGAAGCTCCACTTGCATTCGCTATCAAATACCAGTTGACAGGGAACATTCAAATGCTTACCTTCAATTAAAACAACAATCTCACAGTACTGTGTTTTAATGCAATGACTGCCCTGCCCTGCCACCAACACAGTCTCACCTGAAAGTTCAAGCTGTAGAAGAGTTTGGCAATGAGAGTCAACGAGGAGAAGAGAATCTTCAAAGCATTTACATCACTGGCATGGGTCTGGCAAAGCTCAATAGTTGCCTAAAAAGAAAACTAGTATTACAACTTATTATACAATTCATGATTTCTCACACATTCCATGCCATCCACACAATACACATTAGTGTAGCTGTCTCACAAAATCATGTTTTACACTAATTATTAATTTACTACACCTTCCAGAGTGTACTTCAGCAAAGCAGACCTTTTTGACAGTTCAGTTTGTTTGTATTCCACTCTTTCCAGTCTTGAAACTGCCATTGCATCCATGTGCGAGTCATCCAGACAAACTAGCATGTGCAGCAGCAGAAGGTTAGAAGCCGTTTCAAATTGAAGTTTATATATAAAACACTATCCATTCAAAATGAAATAATAAACACAATGAACTGTTTTTCCCTGATGTTAAACTTGTTTGCTTTTATTTTAACCAGTTACAGCTGCAGTTGTTGCCCACCTTGAAAAGTTCCGTCAATGGCTGGGCAAAGGTATCCAGGACAAGTTTAATTTCCGTCCATAACTCATTTGATTTGAATTCATGTCGATATCTGCAATAAACAAAGTTGACAAAACTATAAGCAAAACAGATTTTTTGCTCACTTGTTGCTGATCAAGACAAGCTTATCAAATATTAACACCAATATAAATGAAAGACTTTGCACTATTTTGTATAAACACTGCTGCATCCCAGCTGAATTGTATATCAAGAGCTTTGAGTGCACGGTAATAAGCTCAAAACCGTACCTTTTAAAGAGCGAATGTGCTGTCCGCAGCACTCCATTAATGATGTGAAAATCTCCACTCTGAAATCGGTTTACCATCTCGGTAAGAAGATCTGGCCACTTCAGAGGGAAATCTTCACGACCAATAATACTAATAGCGTCACTCAACTAAAAAAAAAAAAAATAAAAAAAATACAAATAAAAAAAATCAAGGCAATGCTTCCTCACCACTTTGTATCAAGCTCAGGTCTTGGTAAGAATACATTTAAAATGTATAATGGCCAAGTGCGTTGACAACATTAGCGTCGCTGTACATTCTTGTATAAGCATACTGCATGTAGAAAATGGCATACCTGTTTCTGAATCTGCTCTGGGCTACTAAGCATCAAATTTACGATGTTAGCTTTAATAGCCGTCCTGTCAATATCACAGATTTTGTTTGGTTCATCTTCCACCTGGAAAAAACAAAAACAAAAAAGAAACAGCGTCTAACTAAGAGTATTCAGGTACAGAAAAGTGTCACTGCTGTCCAGCCCATTGGAAGACCAGCTTCAAACTGGTTAATGTAAATGTCTACCCCTCTCTCCCTACAAAAATACTAATATGTATTGCAATACTTACTATTCTCCAGTTTCTTTTGATGTAGTTTTTAAACATCACTGCTGCACAAACTCTAATGACATTGTCCTGTGATTTCTCAAGCAGCGTTAGAAGCAGTATGGGGTAATTCTGATTGCCTTCCACTGACTCCAGGAACTTCTCAGCTGAAAAACAATGTAAATCATACCCTCAGGATCTAACACACTACACACATGCATGACTCCCTACTATATCCCAACAAACAGAACCCCCTGTGGCATAATAGAAACATAACAGCACCTGTGACTGACTGGTTAACAAAGAAGGATTTGTGAAAAAAAGAAGTGTATGGTGGAAGCAGTAGGAAGTTTGCAATAATAAGCAGCTATCTTTTTTCCTATACAAAGTTACAGCAGCTTGGACAGGTTACCTGGTCGTCTGACTGCAGGATCTGGGTCCAGAGTCTTCCTCAGGTATTCCGTGAGGGTCTGCAAATTGGCAGCATTCAAATCCATGTTTATACACCTGCAAAAAAAAATATATATATATATGGATACGGTTCCCACTGGATGAGGCTGAGCTGATGGAAAATTACAATAGGACATGTAAAACATTACAGGAAAATGCAGTTAATTAAAATAACCTATTAGTAGTAACACCAAACTATCAACCCATCGCACAGCCCACTTATCTGAATTCTAGAATCCTTATGACAAACTTTATTAAGACAAGCAAGATGTAGTCTTTCCTAAACTCACATCTGAACAAGCAATAGCCACTTGTTAACTTCCAAGAATACAGTTATGATGTTTTTTTTTTTTTTTTTACTAAGAGCGCTAAGAGATAAAATAGCACGCAACATTGAATATGCAGTTGTGCAAAAACAAATCACACATACACAATATTTAACACCACCATCTCAATTAACAACATTAAAATACAAATATATTAGTTTTATAAAATAATACAACTGATGTTGATGCTTTACCTCTGAAAACTTCAGCCAGCAGCAGTCAGATCACAAGGCTGCAGTGACTAGTGTAATGCAACATGTCTCACAAATTAACACGCATGGGAGTCACACAAACTTTAAACATTCTTGTTTAAATTTAAGACAAGCATTTCATCAGTCCAATAAAAGCCAAGGCAATCGGTCTACCACTTTGATGTGCACCAATCACAAATTAAAAGGCGGGACTTAAAATCCTGTCACCAACAAGGCCCAATGCAGAACACAAGGCCCTCGTCAAGTTCATTACAAACGACTGCCTGGAAATGTAAGGGAATGTTACGCGTTTGCATTTTTTAAAATTAAGAAATTTTAAATTCCAGCGATTTAAAATAAAACGACACCGTGTAATATCCATTAATCCCTTGCATGATCTGTTCTAGCAAAAATGAATGGATCAATGTAATTCGACCTTATACCATGCAGGGCCCATGCTGTGAATAAAAATACAGGTTATAATAATTTAAATCACAAACAAATAATGTTCTCTGCTATTTAAAACCGTATTATATGTTTTGCTACATAAGCACAGTAGACTTTGATATTTTACAAATGGAATTTTAAATCAGACTAACATACGAATGCTATATAAATATTATGTCTTCGATTTTACTATCGAAATATCGTTGTCCAATTGTACCATAACCCGTAGATATATAGCTGTAGACCTCGGCTCTTTTTTTAATTTTTATTCCTTCTTTGCATACAATTATAAACATGTACAAAAAAAGGAAAGAAAATGGCATACTTCGTCTTATATATGTCTGTTTACTTATTAATTAATAAATATTAAATTAAAACGGCATCTCAATAAGAAATGCATACCACACCCTTAATTCAAAAGAACCCCATTCTTACCTTGTACTGGGCGTATTGCTGATTAAATAATTCCCGTGTATTGTAATCAAACGTTGCAATTCAGCCCCCTTCTCCCTTTCAAAGCCAGCCCCAACGGCGCGCCGCCTTCACTACGCATGCTCTCTTCTTGGTCGTTTTAAGTCCTTGGCTGTCGCTAACTTAACTTCAGCTTTGGAAAAACTGACTCACAGATTTATTCATTCTACAAAGGTCCAGCAAGAAGGTTTCTAACTTTGTAGCAGGCATATTACATCCGTGTCATACCATTTCATGGCGGTGCAGAAAAGTATACTACTTTTTTTTTTTAAAATATGTGTTATTCATTAAGCTCACATTTATTGATAATGGGTGAAACTGAAGGCTCAATGACGTCCAGTCGTGTTTCTTTACCAGAATCCCGTATTAAAGCAGATTGCAGGGAATGGTGTTTTCGTGTGAAACTGAACCTGTCGCTGAAGTTTCAACCCACGGGGTTTGGAGGTATGCCTTTAACCCTCTTATGGTTCATGAGATATCTTCGAAATGACTGGTGATGTCAAAAAGATCAGTACTTGTACATCCACAGGGTAGAACAATGTGGCAGTATTTTTTACTGGACAATGGAACTTCATTGAGAGAATCAATGAATGTAGCTGTGTGTACCAACTCAACACAAGGCATGGGACGTGTATCTCTGACCAGAGGTTAAAAAGACTGTCAGAGACCTGAAACAAAAATTTAACATGTGTTTATATAACCTGCAAACAGCATCAAAACAAAAGGGATACAATATAAAGCTTTGGCACTGGGAGCTGCTTGGTAAAGTTACTGACACACACTTGTTCCTTTTTTCTTGTTCAATACACAATTATAGAAGCTTAAAAAAAAGAAAGTGTCTTCAAGACTAAGTTGTAGAATTGAACGACCTAATCTCAGAACACTCTTTTGTACTGTGTCAGTATCTCATAGTGTTATATCTTTAATCAGCCAGAAACCAAAGTCACATGAACAATATGGCGGACACTGTAGGTGAACCAAGCTCTGACCCTCACAAGGATGCTTAAATGAATACAGTCATGTGCAAATGTATTAGAACACGACTTTGCTACGGAATTGATGTTGTGCATATAAAATCAAACCACTAAAACTGAAAATATTGGAAAATTCTTAAAATAGGTAAATAAGCAATTGTCTGATTTAATTGATGACTTTAAAAGACCACACATTCAACGAGTTATTTAAGCTGCCTAATTAAAGCACAAAAGTGGTCTAACATCTTCACAGGAGTACCTATTGTTTCTAGATCACCGATTACTGAGCGGAAATTTTAATTCTCACACCTAGAGGTTTTCATGCAGGTAGGTATATAAAGAATATAAATGGCAAATCATGGTGTTCACTACTGTATGTAATCCTCTAATGCCTATATGTGTCATAAAAGGACAGTCAAGAATAAATAAATCATATAAAGTTTCATCACAATTGGGACAAGTGGTTCTTTGGACTTATGTAACGATACAAGTGTCAGACACAGGCTGTACATACTGTAACGCCAAACGTATATGCACTCAATAACTGAACAATGTCTCTATATACAGTATGTGCTAATATTTACAGAGTGTGACATACAGAGAGGTTCTAGTGTGGTAGAAACAACTGATCTAAATAATACGTTTGAGATGTTAAGGGGAAAGTGGATTACTCTTGGAAGCTTCTTAACATTATAAATAGATATAACAGAGTAAAAACTAAATTGTTAGTAATAAAAGGTCCAAGGCAAAGTTATCACAAAAAAAAAAAAAAAAAAAAAAAAAAAAAAAAAAAAACATTTTGTAACAAAGGCAAACAATAGTATGCGCTTTAAAACTTTATTGATTAATTGCCGGATTGAAGCATGAAAGATTACAACAGTATTTTCTATATAGAATAATTACTTTACATTAAACTTTACAGTTTTTTTTCATATATATATATATTTATATATATATTTCCAAAAATGTATACATCCACAGTTGCATGGAATGCTTCTCAAAATGAATATTTAAAAGCACTTTATTGTAATACAGAGATCATAGTTTACAAAAAAGTACTTATTCATTACTAAATCATACATAATGATACGCAGAACAAGATAGCTATATCAAGGGTAAAAGTATTCCAAGCATATATGCAGCATTGTGGCAAGTTCTGCAGGCTGGTTCTGTAAATGGGTTTAACACTTCTCCAAACCGTTTTATTCTTAGGAGGATTCAACAGTGCAAGGCAATGGGATCTTTGTCACCAGCCAATAGCTGTTCTATAGAAGTTTCAAATCCAATGCACTGTACTCGGCCAAACGTCCTCGAGATCTGATTCTCACCACAGTATCTCATGCCAGATTGAAAGTTGCAGGCTATATCACCATGCAGGCGTAAAATACCTATTATAACCATGGACTTCTAAACTTAAAGAACAAATAGCTTCAAAATCTACTTTAAATCAGTTTCTTTTGTAGTTCAGTATTGAGGTGCAATCATTTTCTCCATAAGCAAAATTCACTGCTGGCCGTGGGCTGCTAACTTTCCCGGCTTTGAAGACCTCCTTCCCTAGTGAAAGGTCTTTTGCTGGGCCCACCTTCTTTTCAATGTAAAAATCTTACAAACATCAGAATGTTAAAATAACATTTGAAGCTATTTACACAATGTCTTCGGATTGTAGGCTAGACATTAAATCCTAAATACAGCAACAAATAAGGGAAAATGAAGGTGAACGAACAGCAAAAACAAATCAGAGAAAAAGGTACAATCTATGCCTCATGTCTTAAAAATGACCTTCATCTAGAAATAATGTTACTTCTTACCAAAGCAATTTTAACAAGGTAGGGTGTTGGAACTGTCTGTAATAAAGTTGGTTTTCTGCAGTACCTAACAAATTAAATACTTACTTCACTGCACCGCTCTGAAAATGTACTAACAGCAACTTTACAGTACTTTAAGGGAGTTGTACTACTTAATCCTGAGGATAAAATCCAATCCAAACACTAACCCTAAAATCACAATACAACAAACAGAAACTGAGTAAAGTGCAAAAACATCACAGCGATTTGCCTTTATCAGTGTGACAAATTGCAGAAAAGTGTGTTCATTTACATTGGATCAAAGGAATGCAATCAATAATAAAAAAAAAAAACGTTTTGAGAAATGCAGGTGTATACATTTCACCCATCTGTTTCAAGACTTAAAATCTAAAATAAATATAAAAAGTGAAGGTTTCTTTAATGAATCAACACACACACATGGAATGGAATACACTCACATACCAGATTACCAAAACAGGACCCACATTTCCGAGGCACTTTATGGAATAAAAGTGACACAGAGAACATAATCTGCATATTAAATGTGCTAAAATCACTTTTCATATTGACTAATGGACTCGCAGTGACGTTCCTGCTATTCAAGAGGACATGCCACTATTAAAGAGCCACTTTAATATTTGTATTTATTTATTTATTTTTTAACTATTTCCTGACATTGTTTTATGATTGCAATTACTCTGAACTCAGTTGCTCCAATAGTTGCATGGGAAAGCTGTGGGTGATGTGTACAATTGTACGGAATTTCTGGGAAAAGGAAAGCAAAAGACAATACTTGAGAACTTAGGAGGTGGCTTTGGTAATTCTTTATCATGCCAGGATAAACCACCTACCTGTGGTTATCCCAGGATTACCCCCTAAAAATCATTGCAACAAAATGATCAAAAATTTTTTTTTTTAAAAATCCAGCTGGGGCTTATCCTAGCACAGTATAGATGAATCAAATTAACTTTGCATTGGACAGCATGGTTTGCTTATGGGATGAGTTATGGGAAAAACTAACACAGCTTAATACTCAATGTACAGAAACCAGGACAACTACATACAAAGAATGCATATCCAATTGTTGGTTTCATCAGGTATTTTATAGTAGCATAACTTTGGGGAAACTAGAGGGTATAAAAAAAACTTATCAGCTTCTGTGTTTTGGAAGACACTTCAGGAAAGACTAGGTTCACTGAAAATGTAAAATAGAATGTTTTTTATGAATGCAAGTGCCATGTCTATTCAACAGAACGCATGGAACATGGAATGGAAGCACATACAACATGCAGACTCACCTCCTGTAACAAATAACTAACCACCTTCTCATGTTCTCTGTTTAAGTTTGTTTCAGCATAATTTAAATAAAAAGAAAAAAAAAATCAAAGTCACATACAATATATTCCTCAATCTGTACTGAACTATAGTCTAAGACAGCACAAACTTACAGAACGATGTTCGTTTAGTTTTTTTTTTTCAGTTTTTACAGTTAACACAAACTCCAGTTCTTTACAAAGCCGAGCTGTGTGAAATGATTTAATGAGTGTGAATTTTCAAAAACAGAAAACAGTTTTTTGCAAAGCACTTCCAATCTATAAAGAATCCTTCCCACCCCACGCAACCAGCTCACTGCTTTTTTGAAAATGCAAGCTGCAAAATCTGCCATACAAGCCTAGCAGGAGTACTTTGATGCATATGCTCTGATGCATTCTATGCATCTTTGACAGTGCTCTTCCAAATAGTTGTCAAAGGGTGAGAAAAGCAAGTCCTTTGAAAAAGGTGGATATTCACCTATGTTTTATTTCTAGTTTAGCAATTACCCACAGAATGGTTATTACAACCTATTTCAACAGATGGAGATAGATTGTCTTATTTTGGAATCCATGATAAATCCAATATACAGTACATTCATTTTTTAAAATTATTATAATTATAACTACAGGATCACAAAGGTCTTCTTTTTTGAAGCAAACAAAACTTCAAACCTTTAGAAATGAATCAAAATGTATGTTCAGAGAACCCTCGAGGGCAAAGAAATGCAATATTATGTATAGGCATTGGGCTTTTCTACTGTTCTGCATTCCCTCTCTATGTAACCTGTGGTCATTATTACTCTCAGGTTTTCACTGTTGTGTTATAGACTGCAAAACATTGGGAGGAAAAAAGGTTTGCTTTCTCTTTAACTTGGTATTCTTCTGTATTTGATTATATCAATTTTCAATGCTGTCAAATGGTTATAATAATAAATAAATTACAGTTTCAACAACTTAAAGCTAGCATAATAATCAGTCTGCTTTTATAGATTTTTTAAAGTATTTGTTAAGGGGAAACCAAGGCTTGTTAGCTGGATCTCTCAAGACAACTCAGGGTCTGGAGAGTTTCAAATTCACAGTCTAGACGTAGCAAATTTCTCTCTCGAACGGACAAGCGAATCCAGGTCTGACACTCCCCCATGCAGGCAAACCGCTTCTGTGCCTTGCTAAGTCCCAGCTACCCTGTGCTGCCCGTCTGCTGCCGAGATCTTAAACACCAGCCCAATACGCAGGAAGAACCTCCGGAGGACTGTTCGTAACTCAGGGATCAGGTCAAACTGCATGACTTCACACAGAAAGGGGTAGTAGCAGGAGGCATGCTCTTTGAACTGGGGGCAAAGAATCAGAAATGCAAGAGATTAAATAATCAGCATTTGACACACAAACAAAGACACTCTTGAAAATCAGTTGGTTTGTATTAATGTGCCCCTTTGGGGTTACATATTTAATTAAACATAAAAATAAAAGAAGAAACAGACATCTCAGCAATGAACTGTACCGGCCCATCTCAATGCAATTAACTTGCAGGAAAGCTTGCATGGAATTTGGTGAGAATTTGTCTCACTCTCTAACCTGTAGTCCCACATCGCTGATGCAAACAGCCCTGTGGGATTTTGAAATAGGCTAGCTGAAAAGGTTTTTCAGCAACTAGGCTTGTGGCTATGAACCTGGATAAGCTTTTCCAAAAGTTAAAAAAAAACAAAAAAGTGTGTCTCATCAGTAATTCATATTTATCAGCAGTCTAAAATTATATATAAAAGTATATGTAGATTTTAATATATCTTTTCATATATATTATATATATATATATTTATTATATATATATATACACACACACACACACACACTACATTCAGAGTCAGGATTCGGTCAATGACCGACAAAAATAACCATTTCGCATTTTGAGCACTGACAACTTATCAAAGAATGAAATGAAAGGTTATTTCTGTGTTTGAGCAAATTATTTTGCTTAAATTGCGAAATGGAAAATATCAAACAAATAAACAGCGAAACACAAAAGAGACAGCTTCTTCGGTCTTTGAGTAAAATTATATATTCAAATTGCAAAATGTGCTTTGAGCAAATGCATAGTTCCTGAACAGACTTTAAAGAGGCTGCTCAATCTGCGAATAGCAATTAATTGTGGAGTGTTAAAAACGGGCATCAAGTGAAATACAAATGTTTTAATACAACATTTTTTAATTGAATGAACATAAAAGAAGTAAAGTAAAAGAGATTGTTTTACTGACATTATACGACTACTGCATACACAGTGTTTAAACTGCAAAATCAAATGTCAACCCACTGTTGTCTAATCAGTTTTTTTAGAGAAAGAAAAAAAGAAAAGTATACTTATTGAACGATTTACTCAAAGACCAAAGAAGCTGTCTCTTCTTTTGCATTCGCTCTTTGTTTGTTTGTTTGATATTTTCCATTTCGCAATTTGATCAAAATAATTTGCTCAAACACAGAAATAACCTTTCATTTCATTCTTTGATAATTTATCATTTCTTAAAATTGTTAAATGGTTATTTTTGTTGGTCATTGACTGAATCCTGATCATTAGTGTGTGTGTGTATATGACCTGCACAGTGGCAGATGGTTATTCGCTGATAAGAGCAGCTGACAAGACCTCAGCCTCTTACCTTTTCATCGCTAATCTTTAGAGTTCTGGTGAGAAGCAGCAGCAGGAGGTTGGTCCAGGCCTCCCTGTGGCTTTCAGATGTGAGGGTGATGAAGTACGATAGAGCTTCACTGCACACACTGTGGAGAGGGGGAAATCAGAGCAGTCAGACTTCTGCTAATAAAGTTAAGCAAACTTTGTCCCTTTCAACCTGGATCTATTCTGTTCTTAACAATGAAATAATGAGCCATCTTTATCCTTTGCTAATTGGAGTTGTAACCAACGCACAAAAATATTAGCTTTATTAACCCCCCACCCCCCACCGTTTACTGTGCTGAGAATCTCCTTGTTCTTTTACATTGATTCAGGTTATGCTAATATTTGAAAAGCAATAGTATAGAAAAACATCTGCAGTAACTTTACAGAAACCCTTAAATCAAAACTCAAGGAACTAATTTTAAACAGGTTTCTGCATAATGAGCGATCAGCTTACCTAAGGAGGCGAGTTTGTATGTCCTTCCAAGAATCCTTGAGATTTTCATCCATGTACATTCGGAACAGAATACGCAAACAGCAAGCCAGGCTACTAGTCTCCTGTTTCAACAGATTGGGCTTGGATTTCCCCTTGAAACCTGGGGAAAGAGATGGAGGTTTAGAAGCCTGATTCTTCAGGGCAGATTTTTAAAAAAGCAATCACCTTGGACACTTCTTAATAAATAGACAGATTTTTTTTATTCGTCATGGGGATCAAAAGCAGGGACTTAATTTCTTGCATGTAGTGCACAGTTCCCATTATCTCCATGCACAAATCAGAATGTTAAAAGTACAATACAAGATCCTAAATGTAAACAGCAATGTGAAATCAGATTGAACTCTGTAAACTACAATCCCTGTTTTCACCGATAGTTAAGCATTTGAGAAGCGCGGTCTACCTGCTCTCCAAAGCGCAGTCCTCTGCTCATTATTGGAGTTGAATGCCTTTGCAAAGGTATGCGACTCCAAGAGGCAGTCCAGCAGTTTGAAGAGGTGTGGGGAGGACATGTGCCTGTACATGCCTTGATCCTGTGAGTCGATGCAAATGTCTGCATCAAGAGCATCCCTCTGAAAACACCAAGAAAGCAAGACTTTAAAAAAAGTGGTCAAGTGAAATCTGGCATTTCGAGGCATTAAATAATGGGGCACAACTTGCTTGGAGTATCGCCATAGTGACAACCAATTCAGCACTCTGTTCAACCCTTGCATAGAGTCGCTATCTGCCTTGAGGATGGATCACATCACTTAGAAGAACAATAATGGGTAAAAGCACAACAGCAATTCAAATAACCCTTTCACTTTATAACCCTGCACTTCCAAAACATCAAACTATAGAGCTTAATAACCCTGCATTTCCAAAATATCAAACCACAGAGCTTAAAATGGCAGTCTATCAGCAAGGGTCTTAATGAGGGTCAAAGTGTATTTGTATGATCTGTCCCCTGACGCACTTCTCAGTACTACTAAACCCTGTTTACCTGAGCAGCTGCCATGTGTTCTGCGTCCTCCTTCTTGCTGGTTGCCGGGTAGAAGACAATGTTGTCAATGGTCTGTATCAGCTCCAGCTGCACAACGCATTTGATGAGGAGGCCAGAAAAGAGCTTGTTATCTGCGATTTCTAAACACACACACAAAAAAAGACGCAATACAGCATGCATGTCAGTAACACACATATAGCCCGCCAATAATAGAAATTAGAACAAGGAAACCTTGTGAACAAGAAACAACCAGCAAGAGAACAGAACTCCTGCAGATCAACGTACCCTTAGATTCATCCCTCAAGAACTATTGCAGCTCACTGTACCCTCAGATTCCACCCTCAAGAACTCCTGCAGATCACGGTACTCTCATATTCCACCCTCAAGAACTCCTGCAGATCACGGTACTCTCATATTCCACCCTCAAGAACTCCTGCAGCTCACTGTACCCTCATATTCCACCCTCAAGAACTCCTGCAGATCACTGTACCCTCAGATTCCACCCTCAAGAACTCCTGCAGATCATGTACCCTCAGATTCCACCCTCAAGAACTCCTGCAGCTCACTGTACCCTCAGGTTTCACCCTGAAGAACATATGCAGATCACTGTACCCTTAGATTGTACCCTCAGGAACATATGTTTTGAGTAGTTTGGTGTCAGTATCCATTTTCCAGTAGGAAAAGTTATATACAGCATACAGTACATACATTAGTACTATTAAATGAACACACAAAATTCACACAAGCATATTCCAGAAAACAAATACCACTATTTAAAAGTCTATTGTTGAAATAGTATTTAACTGAGCACAATACCCACACAGTGCTGGATTTGTTCAACAGTCCAGATTGTAACAGCAACTTACTTGCATATGATTTTCCTTTCCAGGTTTCATCACTGGTATTCGAGACCTGACTCTGACCTCTTTCTGAAGGATTTCTGTCGAAACTGCACAGAGACTGACGGTCTATTTCCACGTCCTATAAATTCAGACAGAAGGTAAGCGAAACAGGAGGCCTTTATACTCCATCTGAATGGTGTATAATTATGTAAAAGGAAAATCAACTTGTATCACAATCATAAATTGCGAACTCTGTAGATACTTAATTTTTTAGCAAATAAAACTCCCAGAATTCAATGCCCAATTCAACCCAGTCGTTTAACCATAAAAAAGTACAACTATGGCCAAAAGTTTTGCATCCCCTAGAACTTTAAGATTGAGACAATTATAAAAAAATAAATAAATACATGAACATAATTTAGATGTTCTATTAAACATCTTGTAATCAAATACATGATATTACAAAAGTCTATTGGAAACCATAATATATATTTTTTTAAGTATACAAAGCGGTATGTAATTCAATATGTTAATGTAACATTATTCGACAAGTTTCATATGACTATGATGCAAAATTAGTTAATTCTATAGGATGATGCAAAACCTCTGGCCATAGCTGTACAAAATAAAACCACAAATCAGAACCCCTCCTACTACACCACACAGTTAATGTAAGATTCTTAAGGGGGTGTTATTGGGATGACTACTCACAGTGTGTCTATCCACTGGCTCCTCCTCTTGTCCTGCTGGTCTCCAGGTTAACAAGCTAAGTAAGGAAAGACAAACTGCAAACGTTAGGAAGCTGCATAATGCCATTCCACCCAGTAATATGAAGCACAAGTATTTAACTGTGGGCTTACGTATGCGGGATGGTGGTCTTGAAGATTTCAAGCATGCAGGTGCAGGTCTGATCCCACACCCCTGGGCTAAATTTCTCTCCATTCAGAATCACCAGGTTTTCTAAACAATTGGTACCTGATCGGGCAAGCTGTTCATTATCTGTGAATAAAGGGAGGCATGTTTATTTATTTGCTTGGATGTTACATGGCGACAGTCCAACACATGCCACAACTTCCTTTGGCAGTCCAATTTGACTATGTATGTATGTATCTATCTATCTGTAGACATTGGTAAATGGAAAGCAAATGAAGGCCTTGACAGGTAGACAATCATGTGTGTACTATTCATGTAGACCATAAGCATACTTGCCTTGTTTTACACACCACTGCAACTGTGCAAAGACATCAGCAAGGAGGATATCGCATAACGGCTCATAGAAATGAGTAAAAACATCACAGATAGCATAAAGTGCGTGGTTACAGGTTGTTGTCATCCATTCTGTCTTCTGAAAAGCAGAACACACACACATACAGAATATATTAGAGCACTGTAACAATCCCAATCAAAGACAACACATAAGGAAACTAAAACGGAGGTTATAATCTTCAGACTACCGGCAGCTCACATTGAGAGCGATGTGAATAAAAGAAAGCCACATGTGAAGCACAGGAGTATGAGATGATTAATCATTATTCTAGGCAGCGTGCTTCAAAATTGATCACAATATTTACATGCAACATATTTTAATTTTTATTTGCCATTTCATATAGAAAGGAAGTTGCATGGATTCAGCACTGCAAGAAGTGTGCATGCTGTCTCAAGACACCTGGACTTGCTTGTTAGTGGCTTCAATGGCAATCACGAACAGTTTCACAAGTCAAATGACTGGACCCCTCCGAGGAGTATATATTTTAGGGTACCTAGCCAGAGGAAGAGCTTGTTAACTCCTAGAACAAAAACACAACGATGGGATCTCCAGCCTCCAGGAATCTGAGTTATCCATTACAGCTTGGTATGTTGAAGAGATTTCTGTGAAACATTACCTCGGTTTGCTGCTCAGGAAGCTTCATATTGTCAAAGATCCTGAACACAATCCGGAAGAGATCTTCCCACCAGTGTTTCTCAAAAGTGTGTCCGTAGCTCTTCATAATCTCAAACATCACAGTAAGGCCCCTATGGACAAAAGGAGGATTCAGATAGAGGTGTGATAAGCAGCGTGCAATGTACAGAATCGTCAGGGCTGAAATGTTACACAAACAGAAGCATCCTTACCTTGTCCGGATATCTAGCTTGCAGCGGTTTATAATACAGGAGAGTTCAAAGAGGACTGGAAACCATCCTCGCACCCAGACTCGGTCTCCTGGTGCTACGTTCATGTCATCACTGGTGTATTCTCTCAGTGCCTGTCATGAGGTGGTAAAGAAATAGGAAGGCTGTCCAGTGAAAACTGCTTTCAAACATTTGCAATTGAAAAAAGTGAAAATCTGTTTTGGGGTTTACTGGCTGGCAAGAGCAGGAGATTGCTACGGTTTTGGCAGTGGTATACATTTAAAAAGTCATTTCAGACTAAGGATGCAATTACATTTATCAACATGTTTCAAAAGTAGAAGAAAATCCCAGCATACAGTCCCAATCCATGTTAATTTTCTTATTGTACCGTAAATGTAATGCATTGTTCTGAACTCAACATAACACTGGGTCGTGGTTGTAAGCACTGAATGTTACTGACCTGCGGCCTATCGGACACGTATTTAGCACAGTGTCGGATCAGTCGGATTGCCTCCATGCTGGTGTCAGGGAATGCAGCATTGCAGACAAACTCAGACAGGCATTTCACTGCATCCTGGAACGAATCTATTGCAGCTGCAAAATGATTCTGAAAGGTGCTCACTGAAAGCCAAACAAAATATTAAGACACATTAGGAAGAAATAAAAAACACTTGCATGCAAACAATTTAAAATATTTTGATTGCTCTTGTATCCTGGATACAAAACTCAATTATACCATACAGATAAAAACCTACCAAAAGCTCTTTATCAGTCAAACCAAATACTGTACGTACTTTATTTAACTTTAAGGGAATGATTCGAAGTAAGTGCAAAGTGCAGAAAAAAAATGATTAACTGTATTAAACTAGCAATAAAACAACTAAACTACTGCATCCAAGATGCTACTTGCTAGTTTGTAATGGTACTGCAGTCCTCGTGCTCCAAGCTGTTACTTGCTAGTTTGTAATGGTACCACAGTCCTCGTGCTCCAAGCTGTTACTTGCTAGTTTGTAATGGTACTGCTAATGTCCTCCCAGCCGTTCAGTCTGAAAGATAGTTACCGACGATGTGGCCGGTTGTCTGGAACGCCAGTTCCACAATTGTCTCGTCGTGGTCCGATGCTGCCTGGTGAAACACTGAGAAGATATTCTTCCAGCCTGAACGGATGTTCACAGCCTGAGAGTTTACCATTTGAGCAATGCAGCGAATCACCATGTCGCGGATCGTTGGAGATCTGCAAGACACAAGACATTTTTAAAACAAACACTAAACCTTGATCACCAAAACTTTGTATCTTTTCATGTTGCTTTTACCAGAAAATAAACAGGGTTGCCTAAAGACCCAGACCAAATCATTTCAGGAAAAGGATTTATTATTAAAAAAAAAATTAAAAAAAGCAAGCATCTCTCACTTATTTTTCTTCATGATGTGTTCAAAGGGCCTCATGAAATCCTTTTGGAACCGAAAGTTTGCCAGCTCTCCTTTTTCCAAGAATTTCATTGACAGCTGCCTCAATGAGTCCACAGCAAAGATTGCAACATCTTCATTAGGGTTACATCCAACCTTAGGGATTAAAAACAGCAAGAAGGTGCAGTAAGCTCTTTATTTTAACCTGGATAAAATACACATCAATTACAGAAGAATTATTTATCGGTATGTTAAATTAGGCTTGGGGCTAGTGTTAGGGTAAATAAATTAAAACAACAAAATCGTGTGGGAATATTTGATAAGATTTGTATTTGGGATTATAGACTGGTTAACAAAGTATAACCAGATGCTCTGCTGGCTTTGAATCTGAATACTTTTAGAAAAGAATTAGGCATAACAGTAAAATAAACAGTCATACCTTATTGAAATGATCTCCAATCACTTGCCAGATTCTGGACCACTGCAGCCTGATTCTGTTCATGTTGTAATAGGAGATCTCGACAATCTTCTGCAAGCTGAACATGCGAGGATGGTGAGGAGAAGCCAACTCATCCATAGAGACAGCACATAGCCAGCGCACAAAATCAACTGGAAACAAGCAAGGGAACGTCAGGAACATCCCCACCAAGCATCACATTACAGCATCTACAGCGCTGGCCAAAGGTTTTGCATCACCCTATAGAATTAACTAATGTTGCTTCATAAAGTTGAATGAACCCTGCTGAATAATGTTACATTAACATATTGAATGACATACCGCTTTTTAGTTTTCCATATATTTAAAGAGAAACTGAAAAAAAAAATTGAAAAAAAATTTAAATCTAACATGAAATATTGTATTACTATTATGGTTTCGGTAGACTTTTGCGACATCATTATGCATTTCCTTTGATTACATGATGTTAAATAAAATATCTAAATTATGTTCTTATCATTTTAATTATGCCTCTGCCCTAAAATTTTAGGTGATGCTAAACTTTTGGCCAGAGCTGTACATAGAGATAAGCAATATTCCATCTTATTCACTTAGAACACCTCAAGATGTGTCATTTACATTCTTTATATACCTACCTGCATGAAAACCTCTGGGTGTGACAATTACAATTCCCGGTCAGTAATCAATGATATTGAAACAATAGGCACTTGTGTGTGAAAATGTTAGACCACTTTGTGTTTTAATTAGGCATCTTAAACAACTTCTAAAAATTGCCTATTTTGACAATTGTCAATTTCAGTTCCAGAGGTTTGATTTAAAATGCACAACAAATCAAAACTACAGAAGCAACGGGGTGCGCCAAAACATGTGCACACCACTGTAGGTCTTTATACATTTGGAAATAAATACATACCAATCGCGTTTCCATCAAGTCTTGTTGATCCAGTAAATATCCTGAAGTTAGAAGCACAGATATTACAGTATGGTAAAAAGCTGACTGCTTCATATTCTCTTTGGTATCAACTAGCTGTTACAGTGCTAGAAAAACCTTTATTTAAAAACAAAAGAAATCCTTTGTATTGTAATGCTATAAGAATATCTATACCTGTCCACTGCAACCACCACACTCTGGGAGCTTGTTTCCCCGACAGATTCCTGGATACTGGCCATCTGCTTTTTGTCAGGTCCACCTCCAACTAAACTGCCTAGAAAACAAAAGAAAACAACAAGACACCAAGTTCAAAATAAACTTTACAGGAAAATAGAAAAGTCTTAGCATGCAAAGTGCTAACACTAGTTTATTTTCTAAGTGTTGACAGTTAAGATGGGTGCTTACTTTCTATTATTTGGTTTTACATGACGTTCAGGTCAATAGATTGTAGGTATACCAAATACGTAGTGCTGGAAAGTAGATTTAATAAAACCCCAAACTTTACACATGTGCATCCATAAGTAAGCCTTTCCCAATATCTTCAATTTTGAACATATTGAGAAAGACTTCTAGGTCGCAAGGTTTGTCATGGAATTTATTATGTTTCTTTTAGTACAGAGGTGGCCAACCCTGCTCTTGGAGGGCCGCAGTTCTTGATTACTTAATTGAACCGATTATTTTCTTAATTGGTCAACACCAAAAAAAAATAAAATGTCCAGGTCTTTAGCCATTGATGATTGAAAGACACCCAGAAAACCTGCAGGAACAGGGCTGGCCAGCCCTGCTTTAGCAATTGTAAAAGTCTGTTCC